>NC_060972.1:210620-388120 GCF_910589235.1 Vespa crabro | reverse complement strand
TGTGTGTGTAAAGAAAGTATACTTTCTTCAGGTAGATTTGTCGCTCGTTTCATGTCCCGCCCGTCCTTTGTCTTTTATTATCTACAAATTCTTTTGTTACCTACAAATCGAGTCGTTAAGATTTGGGAGAGAAACGGGTAGTAAGAAATAGTACGTAGACGAGAGAAGTAGCACGAGAGTGTAATATAAAATTTAACCAGTGTGAATAATAAATGTAAATTGTCGTTTCTTTGTTCACAGAGAAACATATTTTCGTTTATCACCTCACCCTAATTAATCCGAGATATTATAAAACGACAATTTTTGTTTATAATGGAAAGAAAACTACAATTCGCATTTAAATGTGATGGCATCACCGAGCGATAGAAAAACAAACGTGATTGCTATGACCTCTATCACAACTGAGGACAAAGAAAGATATATATTGCCAGAAAATGAAAAACTTGTAAGTAACCACAGCGAACTAATAAAAACAGAAAGCTATAAGAGAATGAAAAAAAGCCTCAATCAAAGAGGTCAAGAAAAGAAAATATGGATTAAATGCACATAGGAAATGGAGAGTACGTATTTCGATGAGAATGGCAATTTAATGTTTAATGATCTATACCTAGACGAAATAGTAGAAACAAACATAGTGTAACCCACACAGAAGAAAGAATACCAAATAGATTTAAAGGGTATATCGGAAAAATTCATGATCAAAAAATTTGGATGTAGACACTCAAATGCAGAACAATGGTTGAAGACATTCGAAAAAGAATGTCAAAGATTCGAAATTAAAGAAGATAACACAAAAATTGAAATTCTAAGATTATTCCTTGACAGGGCATGTTTAGACTGGCACTCAGCAACACTAACAGCGTTAACAATGGAGGCTGGTTGGAACGAATGGAAACAAAAATTCTTGAAATCATTTGCAGGCAAGGGATGAAATACAGGTATATATGTTACATCCTACAGATATAAAGAAGGTTCACTGATGGAGTACGCTATGAGAAAGGAAAAATTACTACTGGATATGGACAACAATATCGGTACAAAGACTCTGATAATGCTTATAGCAGCAAGATTACCAGAATTCATAAGAGATAAAATAGACAGAGAAAATTGTCAAAACTCAACAGAATTACTACACAAATAAAAAAATGTGAAAATCTAGTAAATAAGAACAGTTTTACAAAAAAGAAATTTGAAGAAAAGAAACCGTGTAAGAATTGTGAAAAACTAAACAAAGGCATTAGATATCATTCAGAGGATTCCTGTTGGTTCAAAAAGGAAAATAGAAAGGAAAGCAGAATAAATGGAAGCAATTCAATGATAGAAGTGGACCTATGCAAGGAACAAAAAAAATGAATAACCACACCATTGATCAAAGTAAAGATAGTATTGGAAGAGAAGTTAGAGGTAAACGGAACATATGACTCAGGTTCCCAAGTCTCTCTAATAAATTCGAGACTAGTCAAAATATAAAAAAAAAAAAAACAAGAAACCGGATTCTTCCACATAACAAAACTACTTCCGATATCAGAAGATGGAGACGAGGACTAAAAATTGTACTCATTTTATCCGGTGGGGGGAGATGTAAAGAAAGTATTCTTTCTTCAGGTAGATTTGTCGCTCGTTTCATGTCCCGCCCGTCCTTTGTCTTTTATTATCTACAAATTCTTTTGTTACCTACAAATCGAGTCGTTAAGATTTGGGAGAGAAACGGGTAGTAAGAAATAGTACGTAGACGAGAGAAGTAGCACGAGAGTGTAATATAAAATTTAACCAGTTTGAATAATAAATGTAAATTGTCGTTTCTTTGTTCACAGAGAAACATATTTTCGTTTATCACCTCATCCTAATTAATCCTAGATATTATATAAATATATATATATATATATATATATATATATATATATATATATATATATATATATATATATTTACTAAATTACTAAATTTATTTTCTCTCTAATAGATACTTTATGTCTCTCTCTTTATATGATATTTTATATGACATTTTATTTAACATTTTATTATACCATATTTAATAGTATTACTAATAGATATTTTAATAATAATGTAATACTTATTTTCTTGACACATTTTACATTTTTTTTTAACAGATTTGTTTTACTATAAATTCAGATATTCCTTTATTTACTTAATACTAAAGAAATTAATATAAATAAATTAAGTAAACGATTTATTAAATTCTTTTTTAGAAATAGTCAAAATTCATCGATTTTATTTGAAAAGAAATGGAGTAGAATGTAAAATGATCTAATTCGATTTGATTAATCGAAATATTAGCTATCTATATCAATATCTAATTAATATAATGATGTTATCGCACTCTCGTCTTTGGTTGGGTCTATCGGCGCGTGTACAAATCGGTCAGCTAGCACGTGATGTTCCGGTTCGTCTTGCTAAATTACGCTACGCGTTTTCCAAGAAGCTAATCAAGCCGGGTTCATACGGATAGACACGCGAACGATGCCACCGTATATTGATCGTTTTGGAATTTTTATCGTTTCAACGAAGTACAATTGTTTTAACAATGAGTTCATCTATAAAAGATCGACCATAACCGAGAACGCATGTGTTTTGTTTCGAAATTAATCGTTATTTTTATTTATCTCTCGATCCTGCATTCGATTAGGTATGATATATATATTTCGATCGATCTCGATGCAAAACTCGATTGATAAACAACGTACATACGTAAATATATATTTTTTTGTTTTTCTTTTTTTTTTTTAATTCGAAGTTAGCGTCATCACGATGATGATATATTTTGATCGATGGATCGTACAAAAATTAACGGGGAAAAACGTACTCACTTGCTATCTTATTTGAAATAGTTATTATCATTTTTTATTATCATCATTCCAAGAATGATCTAGTTTGATCGATATGGAATTAAAATGGACAGAAAAGAATATATAGATTTCCTCGAAAACTGATGTCATCTTACTGATAATATATTTCGATCGATCGATTGATACGAATTAAAAATTAATATGGAATAATATGTAAATATGTTTTATTTAGATGATCGTCGTCACTTCTGTGATGATATATCGATCGATTCGTATAAAAATCAACGTAAAATAAGAAATACGTTTTCATTAAAATGTCATTCTCATCTTGTTAATGATCTATTGTTTGATCTATATAAAGATGAACTCGAAATAAGAAATATATTTTCATTAAAAAATCAATCTCATCTTGTTAACGATTTATCGATCGATTTCATATAAAATTAAACTCAAGGAGAAAAAATAAATTTTCAATAAAAAAAATCATTCTCATTTTATATTAACAATCCATCGACCGTTACATCTCATACGAAAATGAAACTCAAAAGAAATAGAAAATGAACAAAAAAAATATTTTCATTTTGAAATCCTTATCTCATTAATGATCTATATGGATTTCGAACCAATAAGTAAAAAGTAAAAAATACTCCTCGAACATGGCGCGAATGATCGATGAGAAAGGGACTAAAAAGAGATACCAATCTAAATCTTGTTCTTTTCCGAGGGTGGGTGTGTGGGGGTCGGTGGAAGAGAGAGAGAGAGAGGAAGGGAAAAGGGGATGTGTCGTATAGCGAGGAACTATGTATTCGTGACACTGGTCACGTAGGAACTGGAGGACCATCCCTACGAAGAATTTCAACGCCCGGTTGGTATGCTCGACTGCGCTATTACGTATCTCTTTAATGACGTCAGCAATCTTATACGAACAACGAAGGATTCTTAGAACGAGTACCATCATCTTCGTTCTTTTCCCTCTTTACTTTTGGCCCCAACGCAAATTGACACGAGCTGATTGTAAGAGGAAATTTCTTTTTCTTCTTCTTCATTTTAATCTTTATTGTTTTTTTCTTCTTCATCTTCATTTTTATTGTTTTCTTCTTCTTCTTCATTTTCATCATTTTCTTCTTTTCCTTCTTCATCTTATTCTTCTTTTTTTCTGCTTCTTCATCTTCATCGTTTTCTTCCTCTTTATCTTCTTTTTCTTCTTCATCTTTTTCGTTTTCGGTACTACTAGAGATGCGTGCCCGCTTGTTCATTCTTTTTTTATTTCTTCGACACTGTCTCTGTCTTTGTTAGGTCAAGGAAGCAGGTCAAAGAAGAAACAAACGATATATATCTTTTGACGTCATAGGCATTCCCAACGATCCAATCGATATAATCCTACATTTGTACCATTGACGACTATAAGTGGACAAATATCGGGCACGCTTGTTTGTATCACATTCATAATCGACCCCGTGAGACCACTAATTTTTCATATCGAATTATCTTTCGTATATTTATTTCAATATAAACTACTTACTTTATTGGATTTTAAAACAATATGATTATAATGTAAAATAATATAAAATAATATAATATAATATAATATAATATAATATAATATAATATAATATAATATAATATAATATAATATAATATAATATAATATAATATAATATAATATAATATGAAATATATATACTATATTGTATATATTATGCTATAATATATTATAATTCAATATAATTACATTAAATATAATATTAAGTACGATCTAAGTTACAAATTAAAGAAAAAAGAATAAAAAATAATTTATTTATTGCATAATTCGTACGGCAATATATTTGTATATCTATGGATTACGGAATAAATTAATTTTGTTTTTAATTTTTTTAACTTAGATCAGTTTCATAATCAACGGCTCGTATTTTATCAGAAGGATAAATATCGTTTTATAATTTTTATAGAATGACTAATCTATTGAAATTTTTATATGAAGTATCTACTCGATTGTATTTATTATAAATAAATTCATATGAATGATAAGAAATCATTGAGCAAAAGATCTTTTTTTGTTGATTAGAAATTAATCTATATATGTACATATGTACATCGATTGAATGATATTTACATTTTAATATAGATATATTTACACGAAGATTCTTTTATCTTATGTCACATTTTTTCATATAGATAACATGTATTCCTATTATATTTATTTTGTATTACGTTACGAAATATTTACGTAATATATCTATCAAATAGGTATATGTATATTTTTAGATATGTTGTTGATGTATAAGTTACATATTATAACATTGCTATATAATGAAAACTTGGATGAAGAATGTGTGCCAATATTAATGAAAGTCGTTCGTGTAAGTCAAACTTTTTATTCTAAAATATTTCCATTGCATTTATCAATACGTATACTATTATATATATATATACCAATTATATATATATATATATATATATTATATATATATATTTATATATATATATAATTAAACACATACATAGATAGTATCTATATATTTACTCGATATGATTTATATATTTTCTATCGTCTTTGCAGGAATTATAATATACAAATTATGTTAATTATTTAAAAGTCAAATAATAAAAATTGCAACATATCAATTGTTCAATCAATTCAATACAATTAATTATTTAAACAAACACATAGATAAATTTATATCTATATTTGTCTTATATGATTTATGCTTTTCTACTTTTATTCTTGCAAGTTGTTCAGAGTAAAAAGAGAGAAAAGAAAAATACAGAGTGAAATGATGAGGGAAAGGATCCTCCTTTCGTGGAAAACGTTTGTGTCATGTTGGCCGATTGACGTCATCAGCTTAAGCATTTATATATACATACAAACATATACATGTACATATACACATATATATATACATATATATATATATACATATACATAAGCAAGATTTGTGATGTGGAAAATTTAAGAGTGGACCTTGTCCTTGTCCCTTCCAGGAAAGATGTCAAAACGAAAATTCATCAAGGGTAGATATGTGTAAATACATACACCGTAGAGTCTGAGAATCTTCCAAGAAGACGGGTTAACTACCATTGTTCATAATTCGAAGAACGAAAAGAAAACTTAATGAGCTTTTACGATTTTTTTACAAATTCTAAGATCATTTATTAATTAACGATCTTCCACTAATGTTTTACCTTCAACGGTGGGTCTCAATTACTAATAATAATTATGGTCTTAGTCAAGACTATTTATTCTTCTTTTTCATCTTCTTTTTTCTTTCTTTATTTATCTCACGTTGAAAATAATATATGTTATTTATTTTTTTATTTCTTCAGTTTTGAAAATCTAAGTCATTATCTTGTGGTAGAATTCATTTAATATAATATCATTTTATTTCATTCATTATGAGAATATGAATTCAGAATTCATTATAAATTATTAAAAGAGACGATATTTCTCTGTTATTAAAACGCATTTGGTATAATTCGAATGAAAAATCTTTGAATATGTTTAGGAATTATAGGAATTGGTAAAGAAAATTTTAATATCTGTTTCGTCTTGAAATTTTTGGGATTTATCTTTATCTTCTTTGTAGAAAGTGGCTGCGAGAGAAGAATACTTAAAAAGTCCAGAAAAACATATATAAATAACATATATATATATATATATATATTTTTCTGGATTTTTTAAATATTCTTCTCTAGTTGATTTATTATAATAAATTTACGATTAAATTTTAATTAAATCAAATCCAATTAAATTAAATAATATTATTGTTATCTGTAATACAGGATTACTTTGATAATGACAATTTATTTGATTGTAAACGAAAAGAAATACGAATAATCGTAAATTTATGAACGAGTTTGTTGGTGGTAGTAGTAGTATTAATACCGATATATTCGAAGAAGACATTTCGCATTTGTTTCCATGCCAGACTAATAATTATCGTGATAATGGAGAAATGGTAGGGATAATGTATATAGACAGGATTTAGTCTCCGAAAGTAAAAGAAGTTGGTCGGAGACGGCGCCAGGTTTATTTGAAGTCCAAAAGCACAAAATTTAGGATGACATGTTGTGATATATACAAAAAAATATATATATACACACACATACAAATACATATGCGTATATGTATATATGTGCATGTTTATTCTGCATATGTAAAAGCAGAGTCATACAAGTATAGTGTTTACATGTATAAACACACATACTCGTAAAATAAACACCGAAGGCAGTTTGATGGCGTGGGCCGGATTCACTAACTATTTGACTTGAATTTACGTATATTTATTCAGTCAGTCAGAGACGCCGGCGCCTCAGAGATTGAGGATGACCGAGACCAGACGATCCTGATGACGACGAAAACGAAGACGACGCTGAAGACGCCGACGACGCCGAAGACGCCAACGACGCCGACGTCGACGATGACGACGGCTACAAGGTACGAAACCGTAAAGACTAATAATAATAGTAATAAGAAAGCGAGAAGAGGGGATGAAATGAAGAGAGAAAAAGAAATAGAAAAAAGAGAAAAATAAATACAAAAAGAAGAAGAAAAAGAGAAATAGAAGGAGAGAAAGAAGATAATGGATATGGATAAACATATATAAATGAATTTATTTCAATTTGTTTATAATTATAAACTCTCCATCTTTTTTTATTTTCTTTGAGAGGTTTTTATAATTAAATTTCTTGTTTTTTTTTTGTTCAGTATCTATTTTTACATATGTATATGCTAAGAAAAAAGATGGCGATTAAACGAAGAAACGATAAGATATTATAGACATTGGTTATGAATACTTAAATCTACGAAAAATTCTAATTTTTTTCCATCCATTCAAAATCTATACAATAACTTTATGCTCCGTGTAATATCTTTTCTTGTTTATTTTTTATTTATTTATTTTTTTTTTTAATGTAACTTTAAGCATTTATTTACAACGAAGAAGCGAGAATATTGCATATGGATGTACAAGTAAAAATGCGTTTAAACTGAAATGATATTTGAAGTTTGTGTTATAGGAGATTCTGTTCAATAGATATACGAATAGATAGAATAGTTTTTTGTATAAAAAAGAAGTCTAAGATAATAGATAAATTATCTGAATAATAAAGGAAATAAGGATAGTTATATATTGCAAGAAGAATATCTTTCGAATCTGAATCCAGAATTTGATAAGGATCAAGTAAGTAGTTCCTTACATAATAAACTGAACGATGAAGAGAAGAAGAAATTGAGCACCGCTTCGAAGCTGATCGATAATTCTATGGTGATGTTTTTGGACATATCAATAACCAATCTGCATCCCTATTTTTCTTTTTACTGTGTGAAAATGATACAGAAGTTAACAATAGGCGACAGAATGATAATCTGCACAATCTATCAGCTTACATTAGGACGCCTATGTTCATGATATTCGATCACATTTACTTGCTAGTCGAGGGACGGTGTATATATGAGGAAGCAGCTAAAAACACAATCGATTACTTTGCTAATTTAGATCTGCTTTGTTCAAAATATCATAATCCCGTGAATTATATGATAGAAATCGTTAACAACGAATACGAAAACTTCAACGATCGACTGAAATAAGAAATAAGTGATTGTAATGAATTATGAAAAATCCGCAGGATTATGATATTCAATGTCGAAGGCTTTTCTTTTCGATTATCAACAATTTCTCTGAGCGCATTTACTCCCATATCGTTTTGTTATCCTCTATCTGTATACCTACAAATTGATCTTTGAAGTTTCTATATTCGTTGCTAATAATCTCTATCATATAATCCGTAGGATTATGATATTTTAGACAGTGCAGACCAAGATTAGCGAAGTAGTTGATTGTATTTTTAATTACTACCCTATATATGCAATGTTCATTGGTTAGCAAGTAAATGTGATCGAATATCTCGTAAACAGACGAGTTAGGTTAACGAATTATGCAAATTATCGTCGTATCGTATTTCATTAGCTTCTGAAGCATTTTCACGTATTGAAAAGAAAAATAGGAATCCAAACCGCTTATAAGCTTGTTTACAAACATCACTGGAGAATTATCTAACAGCTTCAACGTAATGCCTCGGTTTCTCCTTCTATCCACCGTTCATTCGTACGCGTGTTCTTTGTTCGCATCAAATCCAACGTAAGTATTTATCTAGAATATACGTCGATCAGCATCTGTTTCGTCTTTTGATTCAAATTGTTATTCATTTTTAAATTTACTAATATCATCATCGCTTCATTGTAAATATAATAGATTAGAAAAGTGATCTTTTTGCAACGTCAAAATGTTCAATAGTCGACTTATCAATTCTTGTCTAATCCACGCCCGATATGAAAAAGCAGTTAATCCTCTTGAGGATTTGTTTCTTTAAACCACGAAATCCATTTGAATTTTGTTCACTACATTGAAAAACTCGATATATATCGATTGAGAGAATTCGACAGATTCAACAGCGCTGATTATATATTGTTTTCTTATTATCCTATTTTTCTTCCTTCTTCTAGTAACGAATTTGATACGCGTTGTTTTTCTATCAAAATAGTACTTTTCTTTGAATAGTATTTCTTTATATACATATGATTATGGATATACTATTTATCAATCAGGTGTTGCAATTTACGTATCAGTAAATCATATGTTAATTAATAATATTTGTTGGGTCCTGGCGCTGCTTGTTCTAGACGAAAAGAGTTCCATTGTCACGTGAATACATTTCATGGAACTCCCGGCAAAATTGACATCAAATGAACTCTAAAAATGTAATACAAATTTTAGGTAAACAAATTGTTTGATTCAAATCGTTTTTTTGAAAGCTATTAATTCAAGATAAATAAATGAATGTAATGACATTGAAAAAAAAAAATAAAGAGAAACAAGAAATATAAATTCTATATATCTTATTCATTTTTTAAAGAAACTTTCTCAAAATCATTTTTTTTTAACTAAAATATAATATTTTCATGATTTAGACTCGTACGATTTCGACATACCCTAAATGATAAGCATAACCGCTCTTCTTGTTTTGCTTTAGACAAGAGCAAACAATTAATACTTTTTACTAATTACTTAACGAAGGGTAAAGTCAAATATCATGCCATATCACGAAATTGATTGAATGTTATCTATTGGATATTCGATGAACTTCTAAGGCTTACTGACCAATTGTCGATAAATAACCAATTGACTATCGGTATGTGACCGATAAATATTTTCGATAAATTAATAATTATTTTTTCTATATTTTCCTAACAAAAAAAGTTTTTTTCTTTTGAAAGGAATTTTCAAGAATGTTCATATATGTAAAAAAAAAGATAAATAGTTAGAAATCAACTCTAAGTAGCAAAGAAACCAATAATGACGATACAAATGGCTTAGCAGTCGAAGAATGAATATTACAGTTTTGAATTGCTAATTACCATGAAATTATATATAATTTTGTAATTTATTAGAATAAATTTTATTATTAACAATAGTTTTATCTTTAAACGTTTTTATGATTTTATCAACTTATAATTAAAAATATTTTTTATGTAGTTTAAATATATAATATTAATAAGTGAAGTTTCAAGGTAATTAAGTTTAGTCTATTATATTTATTAACACTTTACAGGAAATTTCGAGAAGCTAACTTAAAGTGATTAAATCAATGACAGTTATCAGTTTAAAATTATAAAATTTAGATGACAAATATTTCGAATAAATGAAAGAAACGAAATTTGAAGACAGCATTTAATCAATGATAAAATTAGTGGAAGCCAAGTAAATGTAATTTACTTTACGGTGAAATAAATGTTTTTAGTTGCATAGTGGAATGTTATAATTTTTTAATAAAGAAATAATTAACATTTGAGTTTAATTAAAGTTAGAATAGTGTTAGGATTTTAAGACAAAACTGATTATTTTAGTGTAAATAAAATCTATTTTTTTTTAATTACGTACGAATTTTTATTAAATTTTTCAAACATAACTAACATACGGAATAAGTGTAACAATATAGTAACAAGTTTCCTAAGCTTATTTCAAAAAAATTTGCAAATATATAATTTCAAATATTCTAAAAATATTTTAAAATTACTACTTAATTTTTACTTCTCAATATATACATATAAGAAAAAATAGGATTTTTCCCTAATTTTTACTATTCCAGTTCTTATTTAAGAAAAACGTATTTACTACTACGTCAGCCATTCTTAGCTTTTGTTTTTGAAAAAATACACTACTGTGTCATCTGACATCAAAATATTAATTAATGTAGCAATATGTTTTTTATTTATGCATTTTTTTAGCAAATATTCAAGGAGTTCTCAATGACAGATATATTTAATAATGATATATGGCCCTTTGCAGAACTTTCTCTTTGGAGTACTTACTGCGAATTACCGAAGTTGCTCATATATGCATCAACACCAGATCTATAAAACAGAAAAATTTATTATCGAGCATTTATAAGGTGCCGCTCGATTACATTGGCCTCTAATTGTCAGTGATGCATTTCATCTACGAAAAACTTCAATTCACAGATAAGTCAAGTACTTCAGGGAAATATTTTGTACTTTTGGTGAATTATATACACGTGTTGATTTTATTTTTTTTTTTTTTTTAATAACTAAAAGAAATAAAATGAGCCACCGGAGTTGCTGTGTTGTGAATTATAAACGTATTAGCAAAAAATTTTACTAGTTTCGAAATGCATCCATCTTCTATGACAATATCATCAAGACTCGCACAAAGTCAAGTTTAAAATTTACAAACAACTACACCAACACATTTTACAATGCAATTATAAAGTAGTTCATATTTTTCTTTGGCATGACATTCATGTATTAAACTATATCTGGTAGAAGCACAATTAATTTTTTTAGAGTATAAAATATCTGATATGAGACTGTCGATAGTTTTTTTTAACCGCATTTTAATACTCTGCATATTTGTACTAGCAAGAAGTCTTAGATTTGTACCATTCATTACAAGAAGATTGTCCTAAAGTATTACAGCTTAAATTAACGATGTTTTTCTCAGACAGTACAATATTTTTAACATAAAAATTTCTTAGATTCATATCCAGTTCATAATTACATTTATAAATTAAATGGTCTTTACCTAAAATTAAAAAATTATTAACGCATTCGGCACAGTCTTCTTTTCCTAAATTAATGTCCACTTGTATCAGTAACGAATTCATAATATTTTTTACTATATGAATATTTGTTTTTTCTATTTTGGATTTTAAAATCTGTTTCAATGAAGAATTTGCAATTAATTTAGAGATATGCACTTCTTAAGACTCATGTACTTGTACGTTTATGAGGTGCCATTTTTTCGAAATATTCTTCTTTAGAATATTTCTTTTTGGCAAATTGTCGGTTTCTCTCAGTGTTGCTCATTATTTGTTTTTGATGCACTTTCTTCATTTTTAATAAAGTAAATCAATGCAGCAATATGTTTGCACTTTTTACTTTGGTTGTAAACGCAATTACATTAAACATCAGTGTCGCATTTATCTGAAATAGAAAAAATAAAATTTGTTAATTAAATTATCTTAATATTACTATTTGATATGATATAAATCATAAAATTTCAAATCACATTTAATGTAGTGTAATGTGTAAGGTGTTGCATGGACCAATGCTTATCTGATAACACGCGATTTGATAAGATAATTTTCATTATTTTCCAGTGTTCTTCAACATCCCTTACATTCTTAACAAGGACTAAATTTCTGTCTTTGATTATAGTCTATGACTGGAATAATATTTCATGGTTGATTGATTTGAATCCCTTTTTAGTAATTAATTCTGTTTCATTTGTGGCTAAAAATGAGGAAAATATAAATTAATTTTACAAATATATAACAATTTAACTAAAAAATAACTATTCTTTTTGTTAATAATTTTTTATTTTTTGTTATTATTTAATAATAGTTTCCTGATTAAAAAATAGAATTTAAAACGATTCACAAAGACTTGATTTTGAATGCTATCAAATGATATTCAATACTTCAAATACTTTTAAATGACACTTCTTACAGATATTTAACATTTTAAATTGTTTTAAATGCTACTTTATAATTGGAGTTTTTTTAATACTTTGACATTACTTAACCAAATTTTCATTGAATTTTAAGGTATTTCTTTATTGATCATATTTACTTGTTTTTAGCTGAACTAATAAAATTATATAATAAGAGTAAATGAAACTTTTCACTTGTTTTATATATTCATATAATTTATTAAAACCAAAAATAAAATGTTTTAATTACGAAATCCCATTCATTTATATTGTCAATATACTTCAAATATCACCCATTAGTTCATATATTACTTGGCGCTGCTGGCATGCATAGAACAAATATGTGTCTTATAGAAATGATGCGTATAGAGAGAGAGAATATGGTGTTCACATGAATATTTATTTTAAAACCCACCAAAAATATCATATGTTAAATGTTCAATTTTACATTATGTTTAGTAAATGTACAATTTGATTGTAACTATTATTACTTCAGAACAAAATTTTACTTAAAGATAAATTCGTTTAAATTATATTAATTATTATCATTCCGCAGAAATTGTATTTACAAAATATCATTTATGGATTGTTACTAATTTATCTTATAATTGAACCTTATACGAGACTTTACGACAATATGAATATATTTTTGTTGTAAAGTATTTATTAATATTAACTATTTATTTGTCGTTAGCTCGTTCAATATTACCAAAAAATGTTAAATATTTATCATTTCAAGGTTTTTGATGATCCAACAGAGCTTTCTATCACGACTCTTTCTTATTGTTATAAACAATTCTAACCTTTATCAATTTTTTCTCCTGTTTGACTATCATAATTAAAACTAAATATTATTAATTACAACTTTGTTATCAAACATCTATTATATATTTTATCTATTATACAAATTCACTTACAGCGTTATTATGTTCAAAATAAATTTTTCAATCTCTATATAATAACGTTTGCAATACTAAAATGATGATAACTGTAATCTTGAAAATAAAAAAAAGGTAAATCAAAATATTATTTTTTAAAACTCTTTCAAAATAATTAGTTATTACAATAAAATATTGTAGGTATCATTTTTAACTTATTCCTCTTTATTGATTAACTAAAAATCCTTTCTATGCCTTTTCCATCCTTTTTTAACATAATTATATTTTCTCTTTTCATCTTTACAATTATTTACACTAAAATTATATTTAATAGTCTAACTAATAATATTTCTTCTTTTGATGAAAAATTTTTTCCTAGAAGCTAATTTAGTTGGTAAGTCGTATACATTTTCGTAAAATGTATGTCAATAATAATCAAAGAAATCCACAATAACTAATTAAACTAATTAAATAATTTCTTACAGTGTATAAGAAAGTTCAAAAAATGTATAATAATAGCTGACATCAATATGTAGTATTTTCTATCGTTCACAATGTTTACAGTTTTTGATCCTAAATAAATAATCCTAATAGAAAAGTTTTATAGTATCAACATTTCAAAGGATAAAACTTCGCAATATAAATCTACATTAATTAATATCTATGTTTTTATCCTTAATAAGATCATCGTTCTAAGTTACAATCAAAATTATCCGTTGCTCGTTGTTTATTAAAAACTTATTAACAAAAAATATTTACTAAATGTAATGTAATATTTTTGCCTCTGTATCTTAACAGATTCATTTACTTATATGTAATTGAATAATAAAAGTACACTAAAAAATAAAAGTAAATTAGTAAATGTCTTAAACTAATGTATAATACTATGATCAAATAATAATAAAAAATAATAAATTTAAATATTATTTAAATATAATAAACTTGGAATATATATTACATAAATAGATATTAACTAATTAATTAGCTAATTACTAATCGTTAAAATGATTAAATATGATTTAGATGATATCTAAATTTTTTAATAAATATTATTTACGATTGAATTACTAATTGTTAAAAATTATATTTTCCGTGGAAGTGATCAATGCGCCCTCATATTTTCATGATTCGAACGTATTTAGTGTGTTTTCGTGTACACTTGAATTATTGTAATAGTTGTTTAAAACATATATTGTACTTTGGAACTATCATTTATTGATCCTTTCGATAAGTTATGAGCTCATTCAAGATAAATATGTAAAAAGTTGAAGAAATGATGTAAATAAAATAAAATTAAAAATTAACCTCAAAACTTGAGTTTAACGGTCACTCAATGTATCGGGAAACTAAACGAATTAAATCATAAATTGGAAATTATAATTGAAAGTGTATTAAATTGTAATGATTTACAGAAGTGGAACTCAAATGAAAAATGATCAAAAATAGGTTGAATTGATAAGAACGAAAAAGGACTTGCATGGATCTCATTACCGCCATCAAAGAATGAAGAAAAGTAAATTATCAAACAATACACGAAATCAATTAAAGGGTATACATGAATCAAAAGATCCACTAAGAAAGGAAAAAAGAAAAGTAGTTAAGTACAAACAAGTTGTACAATCCAACGATAGAACCTAATCAAAATATGACGGAGCATGCAAATAATGTAATAAATTATAAAGCAAAATAACTTGAAGGAACTAATATATAAATTTCAGATTCTTTCTATTGTTTTATCAGATTCAGTTTCTTTGGTATTAATATTACTACTTGTATTATTAGTTATTTTTATTAACAGCAAAACAGAAATTGTGTTTTTGATTAAAATTCTTTTATTTAATTATAGAAGAGAGTTGTAAGAGGTTAATCTACAGTCGCTATTGAAAGAGGATCAAAATTATTTTTTGGAATATCATGTTAAAATATGAAAAGACGAAGAGAGAAAATGTTGATAGAAAAAAATTGATCTGTACGATGATCGTACAGATTATTGACTAAATGTTTTGGAGAGTATCATATTGATTAGTAACTCATAAAGTTTTGTCGGAGTATGTGAAACAGAATCTGATAAATTTTCCTGTAGTTAAATAGACTCGTATAATTGAATTCAGAAATTGTAATCTTTGGCTTTTTTTCCGTTTAAAAAGAAAAAACTAGGTATCAAGGGTGTTAAGTAAAATACTAAAAAAAATAATTCTTTCCTTTTTTTTAAATTACATCAATGTATGTAATGTATAAAAATATTTCAAGAAATGTGTTACGTTTGTCTTACTTCCTTTTATGAACTTTTTATTTAACTTTGCAAGACTTGCTACATTTTTGAATGAAAATGAATTGTTTGAATGAAAAAATTTGAATGAAAACACCTTGTTTTACTTTAATTTATAAAAACATACTCAGATTGGCTAGCTTTGTTTTTGGAAGTGCAACATCTGGTCTGGGCAAATAAGAAATATTAATCTTTCCCTGATTTGTTTAATGGAAAATTTAATAGACTGAAAGTTTATTTAAAAACAGAATAAACAATAACAAGAACAATAATACCTACTTTTTGTTTTTATTATTTCTAAACTAATTTAATTATAATTATATATAATATAAAACTAAATAAACTATATATAATATAAAATAAAAATAAATTAAATAATATATATACTATATATATTATAATTAATTATTTATAGATTGTATAATTATAAATGAAATTATAAATGATATATGAAATAAGATCTGATAAGAATGATCAAATAAGTCTACTGAATAAAATAATAATAATAATTTATGAAACATAAGAAATGTTAGATTGTTGTAACAACATATCTTGACTTTTCCAAATGTTTAATATCCTAAGTAATAACATTAACAAATTAGATCACATATAATATACAGTATTCATTATACGTGGATTTATCCAGTTCAAGTATTAATCATAACCTATATTCTATATCAGCAATTGGGACCAGTTCCATTTCCTGTTTTAATTGCATTTCTATTTTCGATTTCCCGTGAAGATGAGTATGTTTTTCTTAGAAAAAGATTCTTCGTATATTAGTGATAAGTTGGCTTCTGTTAGTTAACAGACTTTTACTTGGTCGCTCAGACAGAATATTGGTCGTAGTATGAATAAATTTCGTTAACAATAAACTATTTAGATCTGCTAATTGAACGTTGATTAACTTGCGATGATAAAAATAATTGAAAAAAGAATAAATTTTAATGGTGAATAAAAACGCAGACCGATCCTGTTGACATAGCGAAGATGAAAATGACTAAATTAACAGGTTGAATGCCACGAGGGTCACCGGTGACCGGCGTGCCCAGATTGAAAAAAAAAAAAATAAAAAATTTAGACAAATGACAATACTTATAATTTTTTATTATTATCATCGTTGATGTGTGGTGTGAAGAAATGAATGCAGTATAAAACATCTGAAAATAGTTTTATTTATACATGTAATATAGTTTTATTATGCGCGCACATTAAGATGTGTCGTATTGAAACATTTTAAACAAAGAAAGGGTGAACCAGCACAGTCTTTACAATATGTCACGACTTTTTTGCTACAGTTGTTTGCAATTATTCTTCCTAGCTTCTTTGAATTTTTTTGCTAACAAATTTTGCAAAATCTTCGCACCATTCGAGTTTTTTCCGGCATTGCTTTTAATTCATGTCATAGTTTTCTCAGCAAGCTTTCACGTAGAGAAATGGAAATTTCAGCATCTTTATCACGACATTTTGTTAAATACAATGCAACTTTCATTCTGAAGTCAGAAATTTGAATATTTTTTCTTGTTACCTGCTTGAATAATATCATTGAATTTACCATACATGTATTCAATAACAATAACAAATAACTTCTAAATAATTAAATATTAGACTTTTTTTTGCAATTTGGGGTGAAATGGCCAGCCAAATACCAGAAGAGCATATCCGGCATTGTATGCTTTTTGAGTTTCGCAAATGTAGTAACGCAACAGTTGCAACCAAAAACATTTACGATGCTTATCCAAGTGCATTAAACGTTCGTAAATGCCAAAGATGGTTCTTTAAGTTCAGATCCGGTAATTTTGATCTCTCTGACTCTTATCGATCAGGAAGACCAATAACATTAAACAACGACATGCTAAGGGCAGAAGTGGAAGCAAATCCATGTCAGACAATCGAGGAACTCTCAAACACCCTTAACCAACCTTGGTCGACCATCCAAGAACATTTGCAACAGATTGGAAAAATAAGCAGAGCAGATGTTTGGGTCCCCCATAATCTGTCTGAAGAGAACAAAGCTAACCGATCCATCACATGCAACGTATTGCTTCAACGGCACCATACAGAACCGTTTTTTGATCGCTTGATCACTGGAGATGAAAAATGGGTCCTATATGATAAACTAAAACGCAAAAGGCAGTGGCTCTCTCCAAATGAATCACCACGAAGTACTGCGAAGCCGGATTTACATCCCAAAAAGGCGCTTCTGTGTGTTTGACTTAGTATACGCGGAATTATTCATTTTGAAGTGCTGAAACCTGGACAAACTGTTAATGCAGATCTTTATTGTGAACAATGGGATCGAGTGAACCAATCTTTAATCGAAAAGTATCCGGCAATTGTCAACAGAAAAGGCGTTATTTTGTAACACGACAATGACAGACTGCACTGTGCAAGACGAACCTTGGAAAAAATTAATGAATTGGGGTGGGAGGTACTGCCTCACCCACCATACTCGCCCGATATCGCATCCTCGGATTTCCATTTATTCCGATCGCTACAACATTTTCTTAGTGGCAAAAAATTTGAAAATTTGGATGATGTCTAAAATGCCATCTCGAGATATTTTACTCAAAAACCAATTGATTTTTATCGGTCCGGCATTGAAAATTTGCACACTAGATGGCAAAAGGTTGTTGATAACGAAGGTGATTACATTATTGATTAAAAATAAAAACTTGTTAAAAATTTATTCGTTTGAATTTAATTTAAGAAAGCGACATTATTTTCGGGTCCATTTAATATCTTTGCAAAGAGACATTACAATCTCGGACGATACGGTTCCTGCTGTTTTATCTCTATTTTTTTCTTTTCCCGAGTATACTTGAAAAGAATAAGTATATCTTGCATCACAGCATAATTTAAAAACTTTAATTCCATATCGATGCCGTTTCAGTTTCAAATATTGTCGAAATATTATGCGGCCTTGGAAGGGGATCAATGATTCGTCTACGCATAATATTTCATTTGGATTGTAGTATTCTTTAAAACTTCTGTTTAATATGTCGATAATGTGAATAATTTTGGATAATCTATTACTAGGATCGTTTTCTTTATTGTTACTAAAATGAATGAACCGTAAAAGTAATTCAAATTGTCTGGTGATATTCTTTATTTCTACTCCAATACAGGTGAATTTTGGGTAATCGCATTAATCCCATCCATATAATTAAGCCAAAAAATCTTTTTATTTCATTCGAACTTGTTTCAATCCATATATCATGACGACGTGATCGTTGTTCTGATACTATTTTTACAACATATTTATTTGTTTGGTTTGCAATTATTTCAAATATTTCATTCGAAACAAAAAGACAATAAAAACTATCCGGTTCAGTAAATTCAAAAATTTCCGAATGATGTGTATTGATCCCCGATGAATTAGAAAATATAATCTTTGGTTCATTACACGAAGGTGTATGCCAATTTATATCACGTATCTCTTCTTGTACGTGAATTCGTGTACCTTTCTTTCTACGTCATTATTACCGTCATCTTCAAATTTGCTTTAACTATATGATTCAATTCGACGGCGACGTATTGAATATGGTATTATCATATCAGACAAACTGCTCGAGGAACTTTTCTTACTATCTGACAACACTTGGCATCGTTTGGAAGGATTTGGTATAACATATATCATCAGTTGAATTGCTTGATGCAGAATCTTCATTTGAAATCATAACTTTATGGGCTAACTAAAAAATTAAATAGGAGATACGAAATGCAAAAATTTTTGTAGTATATAAAAGTATAATAGAGATTCTTACCTGGTTGTTTAACACTCTAGAAAATAATAAAATCGTGACACTATTACTCAACAACGCCAAGAAGAAATATGATATAATTGACGATCGCGCGAAATCGTACTTTAGCGCCGCAATTAACATGCCAAACATGTTTATACGCTGTAACTTATCTATTGCAGATAATATTTCAACATTATATGTATCGCTAAATAGGAAATTCATCGTGGCGCCATAGACAATCCCGGTAAAATTGGCGTGGCATTCAACCTGTTAATATTCTCTATTTCAAGACAAACGGAATAGCTTTGTTGTTGTCCTTATTTATGGTTACGTTCTTCAATTCTAAATAAATGGCAACCTATGGTGATATTTTATTTTTCATTGAGTCAATATGGGGAAAATCTCTTGGATCATCTCGCAAATTCCAAAAGGAATAAGAATGTTTCTGATTTCTTTTGAAAAATATTTTTATTTTATCTAACGTTTTACTTTCTCTTCAGAGTTATTTTATAACGGATAATCAGTCGCCATCATGATGATAGTAATTTGTATGAAGTGAAAACAATATTAGTTGTAAATACAAATATTTACAACTATATAAAAATGGCTTAGTACATCGGTACTATGAAACGAATAGTCGATATCAGCCGCAAAATCTCGTCAGGTGAGTATTATACCAATAACATGTTGAAACGTGTACTCTTTGAAGAAACATTAGCTCTGATTCCCGATAACTGTCACTATTGAAATTGCACCGCAAAATCTATTACAAGCGATTTTAAGAAAAACATTGCAACCAACCGTATTTTTAGAAATATTTTTAGAAATATTGCATTAAATCATTCAGATGATAAAGATAACGTATTCATTTTTCTACAAGCATTAGGGAAGTTCTATAATACCGATTTACAGTTAGATCTTGCTAAATTATATCCACACGTAGAATATCCGATCAGTCGAGGTACTTCAATGATATCTCCACTCATTATGTAAGAATTAGGAGAATATAGAAAACGAAAAGAACTAATAATTATTTCTTCTGAATGTAATGTAAAAGTTCAACGTTATAATGTGTTTAGATGGAAACATTCGGACGACTGGTTTGTGGCAGATTACAAAAGACAAGAGAGAATTAATTCTGGTGAATGAATATTTGAAATATCGATCGCTTATGAAGAATTTCAGTACTTTAGTGGTTACATGGTCTATGGCAGAAATTTGTTTTCAGCCACAGCATATATGTGCTTGGTTTGGGAAACTTTTGGCACAATAATATGACAATTTTACACGGAAGTATCTGTTGTCATTGAAAATGTAAAATTTAATCGAGATACCACCATTCCAAAAGAAGGCAATATTGAAATGATAGTCATGATTCAAAAAGGTACCTACTTTTCACAATTTGTATCTATATATTGTTTTAAAGAATTTGACATATGTCGTTCTACGAACGAACAGTGGTAACTTCGAAGTGGTCGAAGATGGTCTTGCTATTGTTACTGGAATGATTCGTGTTGCAACAAACTTATCGAAGGAAAAAATACCCCTTGATCTAATCAAAGCGAATGTTGGCAATGAGAAGGAAGAATTAAGTGCGAAAGATATTTATAAAGAGTTGAAGCTACGTGGTTACCAATATAGCAGCCTCTTTCGAAGTTTACACAATGCCTCCGTTTCGGGAAAAAAGGACATGTGGAATGGAAAAAAAATTGGGTAGCATTTATGGACAACTTATTGCAGATGAAAATACTCGCTTTAAATACCTGAAGTTTATTCGTACCGACTGGAATTCGAAAATTGATAAAAGATACTAAAGCTCATCAACGATATTTGCCAAGTTTGACAACCAATAAAAAATGTAAATATTTATTTTTAATGCAAAGTGAAGTTATATAGCGAATTACTATATATTCAATAATATTATTTCAGATGTACCTATACAATTACTTGAATATATTGATGTGATTGTAGCAGAGGGTGTGGAGATTCATAATACTAGGGTTAGTGAAATTGCTCGAAAGAAATCTGTCACTGATACAATTATCGAAGAACATAAATTCACTGCCTATCGTGACAGAAAGGAAATGACATTACGCGAAATATTAACGTTATCTATGAATATTACTCTTGAGAATATACCAATGACAAAAGTGAAAACAATAGAACTCGTTGAGGATAATGACAATATATCAGCAGAGAAACTTGTTTCTCCATTGTTGAGAGACATTCTAGCCAATTTACCTTCGATCCAAGCAAGCATTAATTTATTTGCACCACCAAAGAAATTTGGCGAAGAAGACGTTCTTAAAAATGTTGAAATTTTAGAATCGAAAGAAGTACGAACAGATGATATAGCAATATTAGCAGTTAGATGTTATTTATTAATCAATGAAAAAACCGACAGTTTAAAACAAATTGTAAAATCTAAAAAAGATGGAGCTTTCCTTTTATCGCGCGAAAAGGAAAATATACCATTGGACTATTCTATTCTAAAGGAATTTCGATTGGGTATAGTTTTGGAGAAACGTACTTTCGAGGAATCGTGGATATTGTTAATGAAGATCAAGAAAATTTCGAAATATACTCAATTTATTAATGTTAGGAGCAATGTATTTAACTGATTGAAAGAAGTACAAAATATGCTTGCCAATGAAACTCAAAAAGATAACACGAGAGTGATACTTGTTGAAGAAGAAAACTTTGAATATGATCTCTTAGGATTCATTAATTGTTTACAGAAAGAACTGAGAGGCAAAATCTTCCGAGCTGTTTTAGTTCAGGATCTTAAAGCCCCGAAATTTTCTTTAGAATTGCCCCTTTATTCGGAACAATTCGAAACCGATCTTGTTATCAATGTTTTACGTCCAGGAAACGTATGGGGATCATATAGGCAACAACTACTTCCATCTCGTGAACCAAAGCTTATGTATCATGCCATTGTTTATCAGTTGGTATGTAAGAACATTTCATCCAATTTTCTTAAATATCATGAAATAATACAATAAAATTTGTACAATAATACTTTTTAACAGTCACGCGGAGATTTAAATTCGTTACGATGGCTCGAAGGAAAAATTACGAAAGACTATCAAAAGGAGGATCTTGTTCGCATCCATTATGCATCGTTGAACTTTAAAGGTGTGATGTTGGCAACAGGTAAAATAGGATTAGAAGTGTTTCAACAGGACAGAAAAAATGTTGGCAACGTACTTGGATTTGAATATAGCAGAATCAGTATTGGTGGTCGACGTATTATGGGACTTAATCCAAACAAGTGAGCTAATTAAAAATCATAAGATTGAGATTTAATCGCATATAGAAAATAACAGAAAATGAAAGAAAATGAAATAAATAACATTTTTTCAGATACATATCAAATCTATGCCAAATGGCCGATACTTTTTCTTGGGTCGTACATGAAATTTGGAGTTTGGAAGATGCAGCGACAGTACCATGCGTATATTCCACATGTATTGGTGCGCTTTATATTAACGGAGAAATGAAAAAGAGTGATAAAATACTTATCCACTCTGGTGCTGGTGGTGTCGGTCAAGCTGTGATTACCTTAGCTCTTCACGAAGGCTGTGAAGTATTTACTACCGTTGGTACACCAGAAAAACGTAAATTCATTAAAGAAACATTTCCCAGTATCGACGATAATCATATTGGAAATTCTCGAGATACTAGCTTCGAACAAATGATTTTGCAAGAAACCGAAAGTAGAGGTGTAGATATAGTTTTAAATTCTTTAGCGGAAGAAAAACTTCTAGCATCTTTGCCTATGGAGAACGATTTTTAGAAATTGGAATGTTTGACTTAGCCGCAGATAATCCGTTAGACATTGATGTATTTTCGAAGGAGATCAGTTTTCACGCTGCAATGTTAGATTAAATTATAGTTACCAAGGACGGAATCAGAAATGAAATAAATTCAAGAGTAAACAAATTCTTTATGGAAAATGCAATCAAACCGATTGTAAGAATAATCTTCGGCAAAGATCAAGTAGAGAAAGCCTTCAAATTCATGACTGCTGGAAAACATATTGGAAAACTAAGTTGTAGTCGTTGTTTTAACACTATGCCGTCCGCATGTCTTATCTAGATTTTTTTGTGTCGTGCTGGTAGAACTGACTTATATAATTTCGCTTATCGCTGGCGTTTTTTTGAGGTACTTGTTTACTAATCTTATCGTTAGTTCCCTGTCTTAATCCTGTCCCTCCATTTTCTGGAAATTGTGAGGGTATACATATGTAAATAAGTACAAGATTTTTTTGTATTACATATTTATCTAATTATTTATATTTTGTTGGATACACTTAGTACTTATCTTTCAAATGAAATGAAGCAAAACAATCTCCGAGGTGAAGCGCAACTCCGCAAGTCTTACACATTAAGTTAGTTCTCTTAATTTTTTTGTTCTTATAACAAACATAACATCTGCGTTTTCGGTTGTTTTGCATGGCACCAACGTGGAGCCACCGGCACTTACCTGATAGTTTTTGCATAGCACCAACGTGGGGCCACCGGACGTCATAGTGTTAATATTCATTTATTTGTACTATCTTAAATTATAACTTGAAATCCATCTTGAATTTCGTAGGTACTCATATAGATATGCGAAGAAAATGAACCACTGAATACACCAATCTTGGCTGAACCTTATTATACATGTTTCCCGAACAAAAGTTATATAATTATTGGCGGCTTGGGTGGTTTTGGTTTAGAATTAATGATTGGTTCGATTGGTTGTTTCTTCGAAATCCTAAAAATATTTTCATTACTTCGCGAAACGGCATAAAGAATGGTTATCAACAAATGAGAATCAAGAGATGGGAATCATACGACGTGAATATTAAGATTCTTATCGGTCTCGATGCGGCTAAACAAGAAGATTGCGAGCTTATAGTAAAATCAGCAATAGACGAAGGTCCCGTCGATGGTATATTTAACCTTGCGGTTTCTTTGAAGGATTTTTGTCGTAACCAAACGATGAAAACTTTTGAAGAATGTTTCATGGGAAAGGCCTGGGCAACGAAACATTTGGAGGAAGTTACTAGAAGGCTTTGTCCAGATCTTTGGCATTTCATAGTCTTCTCTTCCGTCTCGTGCGAAAGAGGAAATGCTGGCCAAACGAATTATGGTATGGCTAATACCTTTATGGAAAGAATATGCGAAAAAAAAGTAGAAGAAGGTTTGCCTGGATTCGCTATTTAATGGGGAGCGATTGGAGACATCGGTCTTGTCGTGGACATGCAGGATAATGATACTTGTTATTTGCGGTAATCTACAACAAAAAATAACATCATGTTTAGAAGAAATCAATCGATTCTTGGTACAGGATAAACCTATAGTTGCTATTATGATAGTTGCTGAAAAACAATTAGATGACGATTGTGCGGACAATGTCGTAAATTCTATCGTAAAAATTATGTGTAAGTTTCGATTTATCCATGGTTATTGCTAAATTTAATAATTTTATTTTGTTTTCGCCAGCTTTTTTTATCTTTATCTTCTTTAAATAAAGAATTTTTGATTATAGGTATTAAAGACTTGAAGAGTATCAATCAACAAACTTCCTTGGTTGAACTTGGAATGAATTCTATGATGGGTGTGGAAATAAAACAAACTTTAGAGCGCGAGTATGAAATATATCTCAACGCGAAAAATATTCGCAGCTTAAACTTTGCAAAACTTATGGAAATAGATAATAAGCGAACAGGTGATAGTAGTCGTATTGAAATTGCTACAGACAAAATATTATTTGGTACAAAGATATTGATTCAATTGTTCAGTGAAAAACTTTCCTTTGAAGTAATTATCTCCCTTAAAACTAACCCAGAGGAAGGTCGGAGCGAAATATTCTTCATTCCAGGTATCGAAGGCTATGGTATCATTTTCAAAACATTAGAATCGAAAATTATGTCACCAGCGACTTGTTTCCAACTTGGGACAAATTATGAATTAGAAACTATAGAAGAAATGGCCCTTTCATTTCTACCGGTATACTCTTTTACTAAAGATATGTTTAATTAAATTAAATATTATTTGATCTATTGTATTAAAATGGTATGTAACTTTACATATTACAACATATATTAGAGAAACTTAAAAATCGAAAAGAATTTACTTTAATGGGATACTCATTCGGATCGCTTGTAACAATTGAACTCACACAACAATTAGAAGCCAAAGGATTTAAAGGTCGGCTAATTTTGATAGACGGTGCCCCTCAACTAATGAAAGAACTTGTAAACCAACAGTTACAATCGTCATCGGAGGGAGAACTACAAAACAAAGTTTTTGTTATTATGGTGGAGACATTAACATCTGTTAATAGTGAACAGATTAGTCATTTTTTCTTTTTCTATTTCTCGCTATTGTCAAACGAATTTCCAAACGTTACCTTCCAGCTTGTACTTGAATTGGAAAAATCCAAAACGTGGGTAAATGCATTCTTTAATGTATTGTCTCCCGAATACAAGCAATTATATTTCGAGCGAGATTTAAAAAACGCCATCCTTTCATTTTATGTGAGATTGCAAGCATCCATGAAATATAATTCAGAACCAATACCATATATAAGAACCCCAATCACATTGTTCAAATCGATGTTTTTGTCTGTACAACATATCTCGTATGATTATGGACTACAGAAAGTAAGTTTTAAAAATTTTTATATATCATAAATATAACATTAATCTACTATAAAGTACTGTTATTTTCAGATAATTGACGGCAAAATAGAAGAAAAATGTCTGCAATAGCAAAGTGTCGACCCTATATTTACAAAAAGGCACAGCAAATCTTTCCTCGGGAATAAGTTCCGAGAAAGGAACACAAGACTATCATCAGATATTTGACACAAATCAGAATCTCGAATCTATCACTTCTTAAATAATTTAAGTTGCGAATTGGTCGTAAAAGATAGTAAGATTAAAAAAAGATACCCATAAAATCATCTAGTCATTAATCGATTGCATAACGAGATTTTTGTCATGTATCGAATGCATCTTAATCATAAGTAAGATGTACGGCGTTATCAATACTTTATTCGTGAATAGATATTAATTTAGGTATCGAAAATTAACATATATGTATTTATTTTGTTTGAAAAATAACACATGTTTATTAGTTTAGATATCAAAAAGTTATACATATTTATTTTATAGAATAGTTGTAACGATGAGAAAGAGAATCATTCTAATATATGTTATAATAAATTTTGGTACCAATTTTTTCGAAAAATTTATTTTATCATTCAATTCTTTCGACTACTAACCTTGCAGATAATATCTATCTGGCATCGTAATTACCGTTATTAAATAAACCTGGCATTTTTTACTTATCTCCGAATATACTTGATATACCTTTCCTTAGAAAGGACTCTATATAAAGGAATTTAGAATAATTAAGTTAGGCGATAGAGCAGATTAACATATTGGACGACCGCGACAATTGTAATCCCGATTTAATATTTCTCTTGTAATAAACGATTTATATACTGGACAATCATCATATTCATTATATATTGACAAGGATATTAAAATAAAAACAATTAGCTTTGACTAATCGTGAGTAAGAAACTGTGTGGAAACAAATGCATAATGATTATAAGATCAGTAAGACAAAGAGAAACATGAAAATAAAAGAAACGTATCGTATTTTTCTTCGTATGTTGTTTGTATTAGATTGTCAATAATGCGTCGAAATTATCAAGGACAGGATTTGTTGAGAATTCGCGCATCAAATCACCGCGTAAAATGATATATTTTTCCTTTCTTTGTTATCATAAATTACCATCATCATATATGTCACGATATATACAATATAAATATATATTCTCTTTCTTCTTTTTACTGTTTCTGTTACTATATTATTATATTACATATTATTATTATAGTAATAATTGTAGTAATCGTCATAATATGAAGTGAACTACAGAGGAAATCCTAATAGAACAGCAGCAGGAAAAAAATCTCGTAGATGATGTAGAAACAAACTCATGTTTTGATCTTTATTAAAAATAATATATAATATATATATTCACTAATTGTTAATATAGAAAAAATAATCGACAAATGTACATACTTTATATGCATTTGTCATCGAACAAAATTATATTGCTGGTATGTCCTATCTTGCACAAATCACCGCGAAATTCATTTCAACCATCACTGGAGGAAATAAATATAAGAGACTAGTAATACCTTACTAAATTATCAAATAAAGAAAAAAGAGTAAATTATTTCATTACTTTCTTTTACGTCGATACAATAAAAAAAAACCACCGGAATCTTGTTGGCCTCAAACACCTAGAATTCATGAATTACGAATCTGGACGCTGCCAATGTACTAATCATTACTTATAGAATCTCTTTCTTTCTAGTTTATAAATTCTAAAAGAAACTACAAAGTTTCAAAAATTTATAATTTTTTAGAAACTCAATATAATTATTGGACACACTTTTGCCGTAGAATTATCTGGCCAAAGTTCATTAAAATAATCGAGTAAGTTACCGTAGCTTCTTCGTGCGATCATCGTAAAACCTATCTTCTTTGCGTTTGGAAATGTTCAAAAAATCTGAGCAACAATTATTTATGCACACAACTAAGCAGACAATCGCTACTTCACGGATATAAAACATACACTATTCAAACGTCTAAATGAAAATTAGTAGGCAGGGTACAAGCTTCATTTTTTTTATTGCAAATTTCAAGGGACGCCATAGTATTAAACGTTTTCTTTGCAAAAAATATCGAAAACAGCATTTACGCCATCAATGAGAAGAGAAATCATTTTTGACTAATTTTGATAAACAAGATCTCATTTTAAAGGAGAAGGTTTAATATACGACGTTTTATCTGAACTCGAAAAAGTTTTTTTTTGCGTATAAACTGTTCTCGAAAGAGTATCATTTGTTAACACGATTTTTTTCAAAGCAAGTAATGCTTTTTCAAAATTCAGCACAAGCAGCGCTGTAGATTAAACCTTAGTCTTTAAATTGAGACCTCGCCTATAATAATCGGTCAAGAATTGCGCCTGCTCTCATTGATGACGTAAACTATTAAAAAACCAGGGGTAGTAATCAGCCCTAAACAAAAGAGGAAAGTTTAGCCTCAGTCATGTTGTTTGTGTGTGTAAATCGAGCCGAAAATAGTCGATTATATTTTTAACAGCTTCATCGTAAATGCAAAATCTATCGAATATCGAGTGCTCTTGTTCTCAATTATCGACAATTTTTTAATATCGATAATTTTTGCTTGCCAGGCCGTTTCGTAGCCCTCGACTGCCACGACGATCGAACGATGATCGAATATCTCATTTTTATGGATTTTGCGGATTATCTTATCTTATCTGTCTATCGTTTCTCATTAGTTTCTGAAGCTTTTTCACACATTGAAGAAAGAATTATAAATCCAATCCAGTCGTAGGTTCGTTCAAAAACATCACCGATATATTATTGATCAGATATTCAACACGATGCTTAGTCTCTTCTTCTGACCCCTCTTTATAATTAGTTCATTTCTACGTGTGTTCTTTGTCTTCATCAGAAGCAACATATTCAAAATTACTTCGATCACCATCTATTTAATCCTTTTGTTCGTATTGTTGTCTATTTTTAAGCTTGCTGATATTACTTTATATTTATTTTATTTATATTATTTTATATTTATTCTTTATTTCGTTTTTTATTGAGGTAATTTATCTTATCCTTCGGACTCTTGTTTTGTTTAAATCCCGACGAAATGTTCAATAACATCGATGCCAGCTATTACGTTGACCAATATGAAAAAGTTGATCCTCTTGAGGTTCTGTTTCTTTGAACCACGAAATCCTTTTAACTTCGTACATCACATTGAAAAACTCGTTGTATATCGATTATTGCCATATTCAACAACACAACTATATCTTATAAACATTCTCTTTTTTGTTCTTCCTTTTCTTTTTCCTTCGACTATCTAATAATGAATTTGATACGCGCTGACTTTTTACAAAAATAATATTTTCCTTCAAAGGTGATATATATGGTTATGGATATAATGTGCTCAGATGAAGTACTGCTATTTACGTATCAATAGATCATATGTTAATTAACATTTGTGGATTATAGATTGTTCCAGATTGTACCAGACGTGAACACATTTCATGACAATGCCAGCAAAACTGACATCAAATGGGCTCTAAAAATATAATACAAATTTCAAGTAAACAAATCATTCCGTACGAATAGTTTTTTTGAAAGAATTTAATTCAAGATAAATCTTAAGAATGTAAAAGTAAAACAAACACATTATTTTCTCTTGTAACCAGAAATCTTCGAACCGAAAGTACTAAAAGAGGCCACTCGAGAAAATTCTATGAGAAATTGCTATTAGGATCAAATTAACTCGATCATAATAGTTTAGTAGAAGAATAATTCCAAAAGTAATAATTTCAAATGGAAATTTCCGACAAATATAGATCTATAAAAAAAAAAATAAAAATAAAACAATTGAAAAATTAAAAAACCAAGAAATTAAAAAGAGATATGAATATACTTGTAAAATTTGTATTATGAAAAATATTGTTTTTAATCTTACCTTCTAATTCCTCACTATTATAAATATCAAGATCAAAATCAATTCAAATAAAATGTAACACCACTAAAGAACTAGAATTTTCTTATATATAAAAGAAGAGAAATACAATAAGTAATGACGATCCAAATGACTTAGCCAACGAAAAATGAACGCTCAAGCATAACATCCACGGTATACATACGTATTCTATTACATTTCGGACATTACATTGTCCGCTGACTATGGTGAAATTATATCATTGTCATGCAATTTAACCTTTTTTTTTTAATCAGTAAAAACTTCATTATTAAACATTGTTTCCGCTTTAAACGTTTTTATAATTTCATGTATATTAATGGGTTGTTCGGAAAGTAATTTCGTTTTTCTTTTTTTTTTTTTTTTGTGAAAATGAAAGACAACTTTTGTATAATAAAAAAATATTTTATTAAATTATATATAGGCCATTCTGGTCCAATATCTTTTGCCATCTCTCTGGTAGTAGCATGATTCCACGCTCATAAAATTTTTGGTCTTTGCTGGCAAAAAACTCATCGAGGTGGTTTTTGACCTCCTCATTTGAAGAGGAGGTTTTACCGTCTAAAAAATTTTGCACTGACCAGAACAAATAATAATCTGAAGGTGCTAGATCTGGAGAATATGGTGAGTGTGGCATTGTATCCCATTCAAGCTGTAAAAGCTTTTGGCGAGTGACCAAATTTGTATGAGGTCACTCATTATCTTGGAGGAATACTATACCTTTTCTGTTGATTAATTCTGGCCTTTTCTGTTAAAGTGCATCATTCAGTTTGTCCAGCTGATGACAGTAGACTTCCTAATTAATTGTTGTGTTATCCGGTAAAATCTCAAAAAAAAAAACGATTCCTGTAAAATCCCACCAAACAGACAGCATCACCTTTTTTTGATGGATATTGGCTTTGGAAATGCTTTGAACCAGTTCATCTTTTTTGCTCCATGATCTCTTGCGTTTGACATTGTTATACACAACCCATTTTTCGTCCCCAATAATGATGCGCTTCAAAAATCATTTTCGTGAGGTTTGAATAACGAACCACAGACGTCAATGCGACGACACAAATTTCTCTGCGTGAGAATATGGAGAACCCATATATCGAACTTCGAGGTTAAACCCAGGCCTTTCAAGTGGTCATAAACAGTTGAATTTGATAAATTTAACCTCTCACCGATCTCACGTGTTGTTATTTGCCGGTTTGCATCAACTAATGCCTTTATCGTGTCAGTTTCAACCCATTTATCAGATTCAAGCCTTCCAGAATGTGGTGCATCTTCGACATCAAAATTGCCGGATCGAAATTTTGCAAACCAGTTCTGGCATTGGCGTACTATCAACACATCTTCTCTATACATATCGGTTAATTTCTTTCTGGCTTGAATAGCATTTTTACCTTTTCTATAGTAAAAAAGTAAAATATGACGAAAATGCTGCTTATTGCTCTCCATATTTAAAAGGGCACCAACCAATAACTACTGCGTAGAATCAATTTTCACACACTTTTTTCACAAACAATTTTCAGGATTTTTTCACACACAAGCCTTGTTATATCAGCTCTTAAAACATATAATGATTATGCGACTTAAGTGTGAAGTTGGGTGCAAAAAAATACAATTAAATCCTCTGTCGGGAAAAAACGAAATTACTTTCCGAACAACCCGATAAATATATAATATTAATAAGTAAAGTTCCAAATTAATTATGCTATTTTCAAAAAATAATTTTATTTACTGTATTTATTTTATTAATAACATAGCTAAACTTATAGAAATGAAAAATCTAGTTTATTTGACGATTGCTAGGAAACAGCAATATTTTTCGTCGTAACTAATGATGAACATTTTGTCCCAAAAAATAAAACATATTGAATATTGAACGAAAACGCTATTTCGATAATATCTGTATCAAAGCATAATAGAACAAAACTTGCATCAAGGAAAATAACAAAATAACAAAATAACAAAATAACAAAATAACAAAATCAAAAGAAGTCCCCGCGTAATCGAACTCTTTTATAAAGAAATCATATAATAAACTCTTTAGAAAGCATTCATGCATGTTAATTATTCCAATTATTGGTCATATATTGATTAATCTATTCATTACCACAAATCGAAAAATAATTTAAAAGAAAAATTATTATTAATAAATCCGATAAATGATTTAGTAAATTAAAATTATACACATACAAGGTGTCTAATTTTAATAATTAGAAGAAAACAAAAAATGAAGAAATACTAAAAAATATTTAAAAATTTTTCTCTACTCTTCTACCATTAATATAATCATTATATTTTTATATAAAATTATATACTTTTAAGTTGAAAAAAAAAGAATATATATAATTGCTTATCGTTGAGTGCCTTTATTTTACCTACTGACTTGTTACAAAATCTCTTTTATATTTATTTTATTTATTTTCTTAGTTTACGCTTTCAATGGACATTTTTTTGATGATCTTTTGAGATCATAGCATTTCTTAAGTTATTCTTAAATAAATTTTAAATTATGTTACTTCGAAATGTTACTTCGAAATTAATTTTTTTAAATTAAATTGAAAATAATATATAATATTATTAGTTAATATTAATTACAAAACACAAATTATATTTCAGGTAGATTCTACGACGAAAGAATTGTTCTTATTGTTGATATAACATTTTTTACTTCTCTCGATGAATGATTACTAAAGTACTAGAAATCCTTTAAGCAACGGACCCTTTGTTTTTATCATTTTGCATACGTTCTTCGAAACAAAATGCAGCACCAAACATATCGGTGGTTGCAGTGACAAGGCGCAACAATGGCGTGCATATTACATAATGACGTTGCAACTGATAAGCATGGTCAGTGAAGCTTAGTCAAGAGAAAGGCACGAACCAGGATTCGCTTGACCATCGCCGTTTGGCTACGCCTATTATCTCCGTCTCCTTTTATTTCCGACCAATCCTGTATTATACATGGTGTGGCATTTAAACCTGTTCATCCAATATCGTTCGAAACGTGTATTGTCACACATAATGACGAGTGAGAAAAAAAATAAACTAAAAGAGCATTGAGAGCATCGGTATCGTTGTATATGATTATGTAAATAAGTACGCCATTAGTGGGAGTGAATTGAAAAATGGATCTTATAATGAGACATAAGGCAATATATAATCGTCCATTTTTCAAAACAGTTGATAAGTGCAAAGTCAATATGTATTCTGTAAAAAAAACCAGAATGTGTGATTTCTCTTCTCATATGTGCATTACTTTTTTTGCATCTGCCTGAAACAATGCGTTATAATAATAAACAATATATTAATAATAATAAATAAATTAGTTTATATATTTAATAATCCCTTTCGCTACGGAGCGCTTGCGCCACAAAATGTGATCGCTGCGAACGGACCGCATTACTGAGTAGTTGACACTGAAGTACGGAATGCTACGAAGTAATTAGAAGTCGTTTCTTGTTCTCTAAATTTTACAATGACATTTATTATATTCAGTAATATCATCTTACTTTCTAAAATATAAAAATGTATAATCAAAATTTATTTTTTTTAAATATTTTATTATAATGTTCATGTAATATTTTTTAATACAACGAAATTACTAAAGTATTTACAGCCGAACATAATATTAATAATCAACTTTGGTATGGTAAATTTTAAAGCATGGAACCACACATAATCCAACATTACATTGTGAACAATAGTATCTCGACTCACGTTTTTTTCCTCGTTTACTGCAGACGACACATTTTCGAACTGGATTTTTTTTTGACGCCTCATAGACGGAAAATGCCTTTCAGTAACTCTTTCAGGATTATTATTATTTCGTGCAACTGAACATTTCATATCTGATTTTTGTTTTCCGTATGTTTGCAATAATTGTCGTATAAGAGTTAAATGAAATTTGGCAAACGGTAATTTTGTCGCAGTTGCTGATTGGAATAAACAATATGCATTCCACACAACCATGTCTAGCACGTGAAAAAAATATTTTTTGTACCATTTTAAACTTTTACGAATACATTCAACATATTTTAAAACCATATCAATTTTGTCAACGGCTCTTTCTTTTTGCATGCAACGTTGCCAGATACTCGATTAACAAAAGTATTTCATGTAAAGTATGAAATCAAAGTATATATGGTATGAATGTATATGTACGCTCTTCGTACCCGAGCGCCCACTTTTTCAGAGCGTATATATACGCTCTTCGTACATGAATGGTCATTCTTCGAAGGCGTATATATACGCCCGTCGGAGCGAAAGGGTTAATAATAATAATAAAAAACTAATACATATGTTTACATTTGCACCATTGCAAAAATTATCGTTATTCCTCATCCTTCGTTTATTTTGTCATATGGTTTGATCTCAAGTGTTCTTTTTAAATGTTTTTAGAAATTGACAAAGAAAGAAACAAAGGCATTGTTAAAACTAATGGTCTTACTAATATAGACACATGGAGTGATTTAAATTTTAAGATTTAAATTTTAATAGTGCCTAAGACAAGAAGCGTGAATAGCTCGAGTGTTATCTTTTTGTGACACGACAGCAATGTTCTTTGACGAAACAAAATGGTAGAATTAAATTCATGACATCGTGCATTATTTCATAAGTTATCAATGATACTCGTGTATCGATGAAGAGATAATATATTATACACAATAACGTTACAAATGAAAATCATTTCTCGTATTATACGATGTAATCATGATCCTACATATATAGATAGATATATAAAAGATGTGTGAAAAAAAAGAGATATGAAAAGGACAAATCCTTGAAAGAAAAATTATTCTCAGGTTTTGGTAAAGTCTACGTAATTAATTCTAAGATAATTGAATCTGATCCAGTAAACTGTATAAATCTTTGGGTTTTTTCGAAGAATTCAAAAAAAGGGAAATGAGTCATTAAGCTGAGACATGATTACGATTATATCTTTGTCATACATCAGAACATAGCTTCTCTCACAAACATCATTTTTCAGGTTCGATCGAAATGATAATAAATTTCTATGTATGTATATATAAATCGAATAACATATTTTTAAATAACATCGAGTCAAAAATAATAAGTAATATAAAAAGATAACTGTATCTAAAATGGCCTAAAAAAAGTACCGCGCGGAAGGATTAGAGAAACGTATTAAAGTGTACACAAAATATAGAATTATTTAAATTTGGCGCCTGCGCAATTGTGCGTAATAGTTTAGAATAACTGAGAGAGAAAGAGTGGGAGAAGAAAAGATGATATGTGAAAATAGTTAAAAGCGCGGAAGAAGAGAAATAATTGAAAAAGATGAGACGTACGTCGAGTGAATAAAGACTGCATCACAGTAAAACAGATATTTTTATTGTAGTAAAAATAATAATAAAATTGAATCACTAACGGATAGCCCGCGATAATAAATATTATGTTATTTTGAATGATAATTATTACTGATGGATTATAATCAATGATATTTATTCATTATAGGAATAATTGTTTAAAAATCTATAGCTTATTTGTTTCTTCAAAGTAACGTGATAAATTAAAATTAAATACACAATGCATATCTATATGTCGGACATATCAATGTTGATAAAATAAAGAGATTTACAACGGAAGAGCAATGAAATGCATATTTGAAATTTCCCTGCTAGCTACAATAGCGCCAAAACGGTACAGTAGCAAAATTATGAAGTAACTGCTCGGCACAATCTAAGTTTTGTTCTATGAAACACGTATAATAAAGATCAACAAAATTTCCCGTAACCTTTATAATTTTTAATAAAAATTGTCCAAAAGATATAATTTAATCATTGCAATAGGATTTAAGAATCAGAATAAATTTAAATTTCAGGTTTTTCAAATATTCTGTTTATTACCTGTTATACACATGCAATAACATATTCTTTTTACTTATTTTTTATTAAACATTCGTTCTTAAAAATTTTTTAAATCTATTTAACTTGTAATTTCGACTTAATGAATTAAAATAAAAATAATTATTATAATTACGTAATATTTCATAAGCAAGAATATAATGTTCACTGTAACTTGCAATTATTTAACATTAATTAATCTGTGATCACATAATTAAGAAAACTATTCAAATGAAGGATTGTGTAACAATCATAAAAGTAGATGTAATAATATAAAATAAATACAATATCATATTGTTCAAGTTGATAATGACGTAAAAATTAACCTATAAAATATTTTCAGAGATAATATAAATAAAGCGGTTGTAGAGAAGCAATGATGATGAACTTACAACATAAAATATGGTTTGTATTCAATTTTTATTATAAAAAATAAATAAAATAATCTTTTTGTTGGTTATTTAATTTGCGCTTAGAAAAGTATTTATCAGTATGAAATTTTGTAGCATGGTATCTGACTTTTTTTATCCCAATATGGGTGGCGTTGAAGAGCATATATTTAATTTGTCACAATGTTTATTAGAACGAGGACATAAGGTTGTGATATTAACACATTCGTACAAAGATCGAATTGGGATACGTTATATGACCAATGGATTAAAGGTATAACTTTATATGCATAAGATTTTTAAATACTTTTAGCAAACTTTTGCTAAATTCAAACTTTATTTTTCTTTTACATTAAAGGTATATTATATTCCAGTCAAAGTATTTTATAATCAATGTATCTTGCCAACGATGATATGTTCTATTCCTCTAATTCGATATATACTTATTAGAGAAGAAATAGAGATAATACACGGACATTCTGCATTTTCTGCTTTAGCGCACGAAGGAATGTTAATTGGCAGATTAATGGGATTAAAGGTAATATGCAAATTTATTACAGTAACCTGTGATACATTTACTTATGAAGTATTATTAAAATGTTATTAAAATAAATTTTCTTTTTCAGACAGTATTCACAGATCATTCATTGTTTGGATTTGCAGATGCATCTGCTATTTTAACAAATAAATTTTTAGAAATTTCTTTAGCAGATTGTAATCATTGTATATGCGTATCGCATATAGGAAAAGAAAATACTGTTTTGCGAGCAAAAGTTCATAAAGAAAAAGTATCTGTTATTCCAAATGCTGTGGATACCATGCTTTTTACACCAGATATTAACAAACGTAATAATGATTTCAGTAAGTGTTTAATATTTATGTGTTTAAATTATATGTTTATTATATATTTTATTAAATTGTGTTATACATTAATTAATTGGTATAATATACATTTTTTGATCATTGCTTTTACAGTTACTATAGTAGTAGTATCACGATTAGTATACCGAAAAGGTGTAGATCTCCTAGCTCATGTAATACCTGAAATATGTTCGCGACATAAAAATGTAAACTTCTTAATTGGAGGGGATGGTCCAAAACGATGGCTTATAGAAGAAATACGAGAAAGAAATTTATTACAGCACAGGGTTACATTGCTTGGAAGTTTGGAACATGCTCAGGTCAAACATGTTTTAAATAAAGGTCATATTTTTTTAAATACTAGTCTCACAGAAGCTTATTGTATGGCAATTGTTGAAGCTGCCTCTTGTGGGTATGTATTTTTTTAAAGATATACATAAAAATTATAAAAACATTGCTTTTATATTACTTTTTTTTTCTTTTTAGTTTACAAGTTGTATCTACTAAAGTCGGAGGAATACCTGAAGTATTACCTCCAGATTTGATTTACTTGGTGGAACCAACAGTATCAGATCTTATTAAAGGATTAGAACAAGCTATGTCTGACTATATGAAAGGAAATATAAGTCATCCATTTGATGTGCATAGAAGAATAAGTTTATTTTATAATTGGTTCAACATCAGTAAAAGAACTGAAATTGTTTACAACTTAGTCTCAAATGAAGCAAAGAAAAATTTAGGTCAACAATTAACAAGCTATATTCAGAGTGGTGTATTACCATATCTGTTAGTTGTATCACTGTGTTATATTATATTAAAAATTTTAGAATATATGGTTCCTAGAAAGGTAAGATATAAGATTTTATATATATTTATAGTCAGATCGAAACATATGTGACCCAATGTATTTTCAGTATATTGACATTGTAAAGGATTATAAAGAAAAACATATAGCATCGTCAAAGGAGAGAAAATAGTAAAAAAAAAGAGGAAATCTTTAGTAAAATTTATTCAATTATTTTATCGATTATTTATGATTTACCAAGGAAACATAAATCTTTTTTGGACCATTTGAACTAAATTGTCTTTTTATATCACTACATCTTTTATATAGTATACAAAAACTGTATGTATAAAGTATTTTTTATATTTATTAGAATTTTATACGAACGCATATTTCTTTGTAACATTCTACACTTTGATTATAAAATATTATATAATTAAAATTAATATATGTATCTTAACTAATAAATTTAATGAAATTAAATATAAGAAAATAATAGTTTATCAGAAGAAATTGTACATAATTTTGTAAATCTGCCTTAAGTGTTATATTTGTGTTAGTATTTATACACACAGTTTTGTATGTGTGTGTGTAATCTTAATAATACATTTTTTAATAATAAATTTTTTTATAATAGAAAAAAATAAATTATCTATTTTTTCTTTTAAGTTATTATTTTTGTAAGCTTATCTTCATTATATTTAATAGTTAAAATATGTGGTAAATTTTTATCTTTTATATTACCTTATGAAAAAGTATAAAACATGGCAAAGAAATATGCCTTTGTATAAAACAACGAATACTTTCTATACTCACTATATGTTTACTTTAAATATTTTTATAATCATATATTATTGTTAAAAATGTTTATAAAATAAATACAAAACTTTATAAGTAAGTAATAAAAATAATATATCCAAGATATAGATATTATTATTAATGTATAAGAAAAAAATATGAATTATACAATGTCTTATATAACGTTTCCCTTTTTATGATCTTTATCTTACCAGTAAAAGATGATGCAGCAACAGAATTTTTATGTAAAATCTATTATTATGCAAATGTCTATATTTTGTATTCAATTTTTTTTTTCTATTATCTTACCAATTTAAGGAAAATTATATAAATTTCATTCAGAAAACAACTTCATTCAAAAGTAAGTAAATATAAATTTTTAACAAATTTGTTGTAAATATGAAAAATCAGTTATATCTAAAAATAAAAATTTTTTGAATTATGTATAATATATAAAACGAAAAACAAAACTATCCAATTGAAAATATAGTAATATTTATTTTAATGTTTTCCATTAGATACAATAATAATATTGATACAATATCAATTATCTGTTTCTGCCTAATCATCATTGTATTACTGTACATTTATCTATTTATACATAAATCTTTCATATAAGGACCAATGGAATTCTCCTAAAACTATTTTGTATAAATTCTAAGAGAAAACCAATGAACCTTAATTAACAATCATTATAATATTATGAGCGGTCAGATCTGTTGTAACATTCCGCGCAAAGAGTAGAGTATCCGTGCCATGTTATCAATCTATAAATTCAATTAGAAACAAAAAATTAAAAGGCTAAAAATATTTATGCATCATGAAATCAGATAGTTAAATTTTTCAACATAACATTTATGGTTACAAGTAAAACTACAAAATTATTTAATTTTATTTAATATATTAATTCAATCTTGCAACGATTCCATAATGCTAGCTATTTGATTGAAAACAAAAATTAAAAAAAGTCATGTTGGTAAGATCCATACATAGACAAGCATCATTATTAATGATTATTATTATTATTTTCGATAATGTCTTGTAAAATTATTAACAAATATTTGAATTTTTTTATTTTGTACATTATTTTCACTGCAGTTACAAATACAAATGATTAGTTCTTAGAACTTATTAAATAATAAAGAATTCTTATTCTGCAGATAATAGGAAATTGTATATCTATATTTCTAAAAAAAAAAGAAAAACAAAAAAGAAAACACTGCCGTATTTATAAACATAAGTTACTATTGTACAGGTTAGTATGCGAAGCACAGCAAGAGCAATCTTGCTTGCAACTTTTTTTTCATTCATTTATTATTTAGAAACAATATAATATTACATGTAACATTTTCTTACGATAGTATAATTATATCTATTACCATACGAAAAATTCCTTTACTGCAGAAAAAGTGCGACTTACTGTTTTTTTTTAAACTGTTTATGAAATATAATGTAAAGCAGAATTTTTATGATATTTTCTAGAAAGTAAGAAATCCATAGGATTCATATATACGACATGCTCGATTGCTTAACACTGATGCACATTATGCTGTGCTCTGTACAAAAATGATATATGTGTATGTGTGCGTGTGTGTGTGTGTGTATGTGTGTGGGGGGTATGTGTATGTGTATATATATATTTCCATGATTTTAAATAAATTTTAACAATGTTAAATTTACCGTTTAATACCTTTACAAGCACATATTGCTATCGACTGCGATGTTTCTATGTATACAAGTTATCGATTGACATAAATTCTTTGTATTTCGTCTATGTACTAAAATGATGATGATGAAATTTTATAAAATTTTTTCAATGTTAGATGTCGCATATCTAAAGCAAAACATTTTCAAATTATTTAATAAATTGTTATTAAACAGTATATACAATGGGTATAATTAGATACACAATCTAGCTTCAATCGAATAAAGAAATAATAATGCTACGCCATACAGGTTCAAAGGTTCCCATTATAGAATAAAATGAATTAAAATCGGTTCTAATAGATATTATCTTTACAGAAAAATTGGTTATGCTTTATAAATTGATTATACTCACAATGGAATCTTTCGAACCTTTTGTATGATCTACAATAAATAACGAACCGTTTGATGAATTGAGCACTGCACAATTTCCTCAATTTTAATAGCACGAAATGCTCTTAAACATCTTCTCCGTAGTCGCGATCTCCCACATTTATACGATCAGGTGCTGCAGTTACACTAAACCCAAGGATCCTATTGTCAACTTTAAACATTTTTCCTTTCTTGGGTTTCTTAGATTTTCCCTATATAAAACAATTATATATGAAAAATATTTAAACGTTTTAAGACGTTTATAATAAAAATGATGCATGTAAAAAATACCTTAACTTCCTGAAATTCAGTGGGAGCATTCGGATTTACAGCTGGTGCAGGTTTACACAAATTATCTACCTGCGCTTGAGGTCTCTGTGCTGAACGCCATTTACTTCTTTTTTCTAAAAATTGCTTTGCAAATTCCGTACATTGTTTACTATCGCCAAGATATACACGTACATATTCTTTTACTTCATATGGTGATTCAAGATCCCGTAAGAAAACAACAAATGTAGGGACTAAATATACAAATTATACATATAAAAACAAATAGAAATTAAAAAATTAATAGTTACAATATAAATGGACTACTACTCACTGTGAACAGAAGTTTGTATAACACTCAAAGCCTTGTAGCACCATTGTGTAAAGTCGTCAAGCTTGGCAGTATTTTGTTCGAATAATTTTTTTACTAGTTCCTCTTCTTTTTTTACTTTATTTTTAGTTGATTTATTATTCTGTTGTTGAGGCTGTTGATTAGAAGTAGATTTTGTTGCTGCTGGTTTTGTTGTCTGTTTGGTAGTAAGAGATGATCTCATAGTTGTAGGATCATCCCAAAAACCGCTAGTACTACTATTAGTAGACCAAGCTTGATTGTTACTGGATGAGCTAGAATTAGTCCAATTCAGACATTGTGATGCTGTGCCCCATATACCGGCATTAGGAAGAACATTAGCCGACTCTTTTTGTACTACTTTTTCATGTCTTTCTTTTTCTTGTTGCTAAAAGTTTATTTAATATAATAATATTTTATAATATATCAAATATCTTCCGTGTACTAACATTAATAAAATTTTATACTTACCTTATATAATGTTTTATATATTATATATCATTTGTTTAACAATTATTTTGCTTAAAAATAATTTGAATGGTTTGTAATATTGAATATTAAATATTTTTATATGTTTACCTTAGCAATGCGTTCTTGCTCTTCTTGTTGAATTTGCGTAAGACTTTTTACTTGAAGAACTTTATTAGAAGATGTGGCTTTTTCTGCCCACTTAAACTGTAACCGTTTGGATGAATCTGTCACTGCTGCCTCTTGCACTGCTTCTACAGCTTTTTGTTGTGCTAATTGCTGTTGCATTAATTGTTGGTATCGTTGCTCCTCCTATAATAAATATTTAATATTATAATAAATATTATAATAAATATTTCCTCCTATAATAAAATTATTAAGAAAGAAGTATTACTAAAATTGAAATATTTATTGTTAAATAGTTAATTACAGCTTTTTTCTCTCGTTCTAGCCTCTGAATTTCTGCAAGTGAGGCATGAGTTGTAGGAGCAGGTGTACAAGGTGCTTGAGCCCATGGTGCTTTACTTCTTTCTTGAAGTTTACGAAGAGCTTCCGCTTCTCGACGTCTTTGTTCAGTACGTCGTGCCTGTTCTTCAGCTTCGAGCAGCTTGCGTGCTTCTGTTTCTTTTCTGAAATAACAATAATAAAATTAAAGTATTATATAAAAAAAGAATAATATAAGTCCTTTAATGCAAAATTGGTGTAAATCAATTTTTTGCCTATTTGGTTTAACACCACATCTCATTAATTTAATCTTCATTCTATCTCGTGTAAGAATATTAGAGTCTAGCTTATTAGTTTCTCGGTATGATAACTGGACAAATAAAAAACGTTCACTGAAAAGTTCGATACAGCAATAGTGCAAATCCAAAAAATATTGAATAAAATAATTATGTATCTTAATTTTCAAGAAAAAACGACATTATCATATCTTAAGGTATGAGTTTACAGTGGTTTACAAAAAAAAAAGGTAACATTCTTCGATATTATTGGATTTTACAAAAGTTTTACTTCATCCGCCATTATCCACCGATCAACTTTTTTGACTTTTATATTAAACGGTTCAAATATACAATAACAATACATTATAAAATTAGTATACTTGATTCTTTCTTCTTCCTGTTTTCTTTGTTCCTCTTCTAATTTTTTCTTTTTCTCTTCTTCTTTCTTATGTTTTTCTTCTTGTTTTTTAATTTCTTCCCGTTTTCTTTTTTCCTCTTCCTGCTTCCTCTTAATATTTTCCTCTTCCTGTTTTCGTTTTTCTTCCTCTCTTTTCTTCTTTTCTTCTTCTTTACGTTTTTTCTCTTCCTTTTTTTTTTGTTCTTCTTCCTGTTTCCGTTTTTCTTCTTCTTTCCGTTTCTTATCTTCTTCCTTTTTTTTTCTTTCTTCTTCTTTTCGTTTTGCCTCTTCCGCTTGTCTAACTTGTTCTTCTTCCTGCTTTCTTTTAGCTTTCTCCTCTTCAGCTTGTCTTTGTAATTCTTCTTGTTTTCTTAATTCTTCTTTCTTTCTTTGTTCTTGCAATTTAAGATTCTGTTCTTCCTAAAAACAAATAAACACATTTAATGATTTTTATTATACATTAATAAGAATTGCTATATAGTGAAGGTATTTACTAGTATTTGTTGTTCCGTTTTTATTTCTTTAGTATGCAAATTCCAAAGTGTAGTAGGTAATTGTCCAGGTGGTACTGCAGGTATAGGTCCCACCTATAATATATATATTCTATAAAAAACTGTACACATTATACATACAATTCGATATATAGAAACATACCTGTGTTAACCAATTCTGAGCATTAAATTGTGGAGTTATCTGTGGAGGTGAATGTGGCCAAACAGTATCGATATGAGATGTTTGTGGATGTCCTGTTGCATTAACATTAAGCTGCCGTAGCAATGATTTTATAGGATTATCTTCTTGAGATGAAGCAGAATTTAAATTTGATTGTGAAATTGTAGGTACGTTTTGGATACCACCCATTTGTTGAATGAGTTGCTGTATAGGATCAATCTGACCAGGGTGTCCTGCAGTGTTGGTTTGTGAACTAGATGGTAGATGAGGTTCGGGTTGTACCTTTGCCTGTCATAGTTACAATACCATGTAAATATTTTATTCATATAACATTAATATACATACAAATGTACAACAATAAATATTTTATTAACCTGTTGCATTTGACTGAATAACTGCATAACAGGATTTGACGGTGATGGTGTAAGATGAGGCACAAATGGATTTGTAGAAATTGGCATATCTGGTATTTCAGAATCCTGAATAACATATTGGAGTATTAACTGGTTTTGTTCGATAGGGCTTAAAGTTGCCCAATGTTCAGATTGAGAAAGTTTAGCTATAGCTGATGTTCTCATTTGTCTTAACAATATTTGTTGATTTTGTAATAAACGCATATGTTGATACTGAAGTAAAAGTAAAGGATCTTCTATTCCAGACTTTGGTAAAGCAGTAGCAGTTATACCTGCAGGTACTGTACTAGGAACAGAAGGTATTACTGGTTCGGATAACTGAAAAGAAAGATTTCATTAGCTTAACAAATTTAAGATAAAGAATCTTGCTTTCATTGCATTATTTAAATAATAATTATCTATATATGATGTAATATACAAGTTGAACATACAAAGTGTTCTATGCAAATGTTGCAACGAATTTTCGGACTTCCCTCTTATTTGAGAAATAAATACTTTAAATAAAATATTTACTACTATATTCTTCGTATATCATTTATCAACATTAGCATTCTTTTACTTTTATCTTTTATATATCCAAAAATATAAAGAATAATTTTATTATTTTTAATTAAATTATAAGTCTTTTTATATGAAAATATAATTATAAATGTATTTATTTCCATTGGAATTTACTGTGATGCAATCTCCACTTTAAAAAATAGTATAAATGTGCGTGCATGCGTACACGTGTGTGTCTGCATTCGTGCATGTGCATGTGCATATATTTCATTAAGGATACTCGAGCTTTAAACTTAAATAAAAACAAAGTTTATATTTATAATATTATAATATCTTTCATTTGATTTTAAAATATATTCAATACCATTACGTATGAAAAATAATATCGACTAAGTAGTTATCAAAGCTCTTTATGATATCGTGTATTCTGATGGACTAATTTGATCAATGACGCGAGTGATGTTGGTTTGTAATTCGTCATTTGCCGCGATTTGTTGGCATAGATCAGAGATTAATGTAGCCCACACAAAAAATAATCTGAAAGCGTTAGATCACACGATCTCAGTGGCTAGTTGACGTCATCATCTCGCAAAATAACGTCTTTCGAATCCTTTAAACTTTTCAGTCAGTAAGTCCAATATTTAACAATAGATAACTTAAAGGCTAACATCATTCGTGTTAATGGTGAAATTGAGCTTCACTTATGCGCGAATGTCATTGAAAATATAACTACCAGAACGCATACCATCATACATAAGAGTTGCAATGACCACTTGGCCGATATTTTTCATATGTAATGGTATTGAATGTATTTTAAAATCAAATAAAAAATATTATAATATCATAAATATAACTTGATTTATTGAAGTTTAAAGTTCAAGCATCCTTAATGGAAAACCCTATATATATATATATATATACAGACACAAATAATTAAGGGATTATTACGACATCTACAGACTTCAGTAGTGAAAATTTATTTTCTTGTATTTCCTAATGATTTTAAGAGTTTTAGGAAATTTGCTTAATGTAAAGATTTACATTTTGTCTAAAACATTATTTTTCTAAGCAATCTAAGTACATACATGATATAATTCATATATACAATACTGACTTATTTAACCAATTTACTATATGGCTTTAATAGATTAAAACTATAATTAAAACTTATTAAAAAATAATTACTTTCATGCAATGAATCATTATATGTTTTAATTACGTAATTAATAATTCATTTCGCATTTTAGTTTCTGTTCCTTTACATATTCACAATTCATGTACAATCTCCGAATCTCTTCTACTATTATGCGATAAATCTTACATATAATAAAAATTATGATTTAATTTAAAATAATAAAGATATTCTTTATACATGTCAGAAAAAAAATAGATATAAGAAAATTGTGATACTACAAAATTATACATAAAATAAAATTAAAGATTTGATTTGAGATGTTCGTTTTTCAAAAAAGAAAGAAAACCCGAAATTTTATGGCGACATTTACATGAGACATTACGCGCGCGAACGTACGTATAGATTCTTCATTTAAAACATAACTCTTGAAAATATTGAACAAACAATAATTACCTTTAAGGGAGGAATGGATGGCCCTGGAATAAATGGCACTCTTCCACAAATTTTCATTAACTCCCCTAAAGTAGTATATCTCTCATCACAAGTCCTTCTTACCATTAACCCCGCAGTAAAGTATCCAGCCTTACACCATTCAGCCATTTCACTTGCCAAAAATGGACCTTGTACTTCACCTTGTGGATCACGATAAAACCATTTTTCTTGTACATTCGAAGTTGTTTGTTGATTGTTGATAGATGGGGAAATAGTTGCAGCTTTCTCTCTATGGCTTTCTTCATCAGCCATCAATTTGGCCACTAAAGCATCAGCTTCTTCCTTCATTCTATCTAGATCATCTTCAGATTTTTTCACATTATCTATTACTGAATCATGTGTAACCTTTTGTGATTCGGTTTGTACGGATACTTGTCTATTCACAGTAGACACCACTATATCCTTATTAACTTCTGGTTCTACAGTTCCTCTGTCATGTATCACATTTGAACATTTATTATCTGCATCATTTGGTTGAGTTTTATCATTTTCAGTATTATTTGTATTTACATGTGTCATAGTAAGAGAAGCAGACGAAGATGTAGATGATAAGCTTTTTGCTGAAGTATTGCTAGATGTTGAAACTACTACTTTACTTGGAGAATTACTAACGTCTCTTTCTGTAGCGTTATCTTTTTCTTCCTGTAGACGAACAGATTTTGGTTTTTCCCTATGCTTTGTAGCAGTAGAATCATTTGTATGATGGCGATTTTCTACTTGTCCTTGGCCTGTGCCATATGGCACAGATTTGTTAATAGATTTCGATGTAATGGAAGCATTTCCTTCAGAGACACGTCGAGTCCTTAACTCTTGAGAATTACGTACGCTAATAATTCCTTCATCGTCATCATCTGAATACATTCCCCCATGAAATGCCCCTGAAGCATCAAATCGTCCTCCACTTTCACTAGGGTTTTCAGTCGCCCTAATATATAAATAAAACTTTAATTTGATTTCATATTTCAGAAAGATTTAATACTATCACTTATAAAATACTAGAAAATTGATTGGAATATATAATATATCTAATCACCATTCTGGAAGATTGTCATGATTATCATGATGATTAGATTCCCACGTACGCGCAGTACGAGGTGGAGGAATATGATTTGTTTCGTGAGACCTATGACTTCCACGGAATTCCCATCTTCCACCACCAGTACCACTTCGACTTTCTTCACCATCACCTTCATTTCTATCCAGTCTGTCCCTATCTATACTGCCCCCTTCACGCCAACTGTTTCTACCTATGAACAAAATACAAATACATATAATTCTGAAATTATCTAAAATAGGAAAAATTTACTTACCCCACTTACGCCAACCATCGTCATCTTCTCCGCCATTTCGATGTCTTCGCCAATTGCTTTCCATAAGAGAACTTCCACTAGTTCCACGAGATAATTCTTTTCTAGGACTAGTAGAACCATTCCATTCAATTGGATCAGAAGATCCATTTCTTTCTGACCAACCTCGTTCACTTTGAGATCTATCAAATGGTCGACTTCTTCCCTAAATAATAATATAAAACAATATAAAATGTATAATTGAAAAGTTAACAAAATTATTTTTATTTCTGGTTTAACGAATATTTGTTTCAAGAATACATTACATACTTGAAAAGACTGGCCTGAATCAATGCGAATTACTTCACCCGAATCCTCAAAACCAACTGCTCTAGAATAATGAGAAGAATATAAACTGCCTCTTCCATTTCTACTTCTCCCTCCACGATCTACACTTCCACCTCTTCCACGGCCTCCAATATTAGTCACGCCTCCATTCCACATACGCTAAAAATTGCATATGTAGAGTATATCAGTTTCACACTGGCACACATACATATGAATGTTAATAATATATCAATATTATATTTATATTCCATCAATTAAATGAATCAAATAAATTATATTTACATTTCAATAAATAAAATTTATAATGTTTAGCAATTAACATCAGGAATTATTTTTCTAATTTCAGATAAAAAATCTATTGGTTTGACTTACTGTTTCATCTTCTGTCATCTGTATAAGAGCTAGTGGAAGTTGAGTTTTTTCAACATATAATGTTGAAAATGTTATCAATGGTTCAGGTGGCTTATAATTACGGTCAAACAAAGCCAACATCTCTTCTCGTCCATATCTATGCTCCGCTAATTGATATCGAGGAGTACTTAAAGTTGAAGTACTTCCACTAGTACCACTACTATTAGAATTTTCTCCTGAGAGATTGCGCAACCTATTTTCATGGATATGTATAATATATAAGTATTTGCTCATTTATCATTAACTTTTATTTTTAATGATATTGTTATAATATGATAAAAAGTCTTGTGTTAATATTAAATAATGTAAATATTAATAAATATTATTTTATATATATTACATACCATTCAGGACCAAACTTCATAGAATCCGTCATGACGAATTATTTGCTAAAAGAAAAAAAATGAAATAATACATAATTTATGTATTAATAAAAATATAATGTAAAGTTATACAAATCATTTCTGTTATCAAAGAATATTAGCATATATATAAATTCATACATATATAAATAAAAAAAAAACAAATAACTATTACAGATATGAATAATATAGAAAATATTGTATTACTTAGTGTAAAACATATAGAATTTATACGAATCAAAATTTTTTTGTAAAATCTTATGATGTCATATGGTAGATATACAAGAAATTTTATAAAAGGAAAGTTATGACCAAAAAATGAATAATATAATAAAAAGAAGAAAATGAATAGTCTTGTATGGTGATATTACAATAAAAATTATTAAAATTGTTATTAAACATCCAAGGATGAAACTTTCTTTTTTAAAGATAAATGAAAAAGAATAAAATAAAATAACAAAGTGCACAACAGACGGTGGAAATGGCATGTTACAAGCAGTTTTCTCTAAGATGCTATGGTCACAAAGTTACCTTTAATAGATAAACAAAGATATTAGATATGACATATCATATAAATAATCTCAGTGGAGCACATGCTATATCTTTATTTATGACATATTCTTTAACGATACGATTTTCTAAGCCAAGGTGGCAATATTAACCAAACTTTTTTTGTCGATAGTTGTCACATAAAATCCCGAATAAAAGATTAATTTATATAGAAAAATCTTGAAACAGCATTTATTAATGTTATATAAAATAATAATAATAAATCTTTAAACAGATAAAACAAATACCTTTGTGATCTTTGAAATAATTGAGAACAGCGATACAACACACCAATATGGCTGATGATTTTTTGGAATAAAGCGCATGCGGATGTAGGTGGCATGTCTGAACATACAAAATTCTTCTATGCTTCAAGACTCTAACCAAAAAGGGTTAGATAGAGCGGATACTCGTCATAAATTTTAACGGCATTATCGATGCAATTTGAAGAATATACTTTATTGTCTGAATACGTATGATCTGTGCTTGTATGAATTCTTTCTATTTAAACAATTTCGTATCGATTATTGTTGATTTTAATTGGGTATCTCGATACGATTACACGAAAGCACCATTACGTCAAATTTATATTAATATGGTAAAAATATTCATATACGTAAGTTATTGATAGCTTATAAGTGCTTTTGTAAGTGCTTACAAACTATAGCATGTTAAAGCACGTGTATTCAAAAATTCTGTAGGAAAAATACTTATACAGCAAAAATACTTTTGTCTTTTTCTTTCTTTCTTCTTATTGATTATGAACCTTAATCTAAAAATGCATTCTTACTTTCATGATTAGATTTGAAAATTTATTTCTAAATTATTGGTTCGGACTAATTCTGACGTATTTCGATTATCTCTTTGTTAAAGTTGTCACATAGCATTACAAATTAAATGGAAATTATAATACTATGTCAAAGGTATAAAATGTATTCAATAATGTGCTTTCACTATATGAAAGTTTCATATAAAAGAATAATGTAAATATCTCTCAAGAATAATGTTTCCGATTTCATTCAAATTTAAATATATTATAATCCTTAGTTCTGAATAAATGCAACCTAAAATGATATTTTAAAATATTAAACATTGTGGAAGTTAAAACTATTATATTCTCTTTCCAAAAATTGTATTCTTAAAACTGTATATTTAATATAAACTATTTTTTCTTTTGTAATTGATAAGGATACAACTTTTTAATAAAAAATACAAATGCAGCAAATATTGTTATTTAATGATACTTTTCTTTATTTATTACAAAAATTGTACTAGACATATATAAAAAATTCTTTCAAAATCTGTATAAATTACAATATATTCTATATATATATTAAATATATATATATTAAATATATATTATTATTATTAATATATATAAACTATATATATATTAAATATTTTAAACCAAGGCATTATATATAATATAATACTTAATTCATATATTTATATATTCTTATATATTCTTCATGTATGTTTGAATAAACCATTGGCTTCTAGAAACTGATTATTTTTTTTATTGAGTCTATCTTATTAAAGAGTTCATCATGCACGTACATTCCTTAAAAATAATATTAATAATTCCATTTAGGTTTTGAAGATGTTCACAAATTTATAACAATCAGAATAGTGTAATTATTAATATAGTATCAACATGTATATGTTATTTGCTATTTATATTATTATATTATTATTTGAATCTGAGTAGATTAAACCTTACTTTATAAACAGGGGTGATTTATATTTGACAATAAAACAACTTATTTTAATTTCTTAATAGGTAAAAGTCTTTGAAAAAATCTGAAAAAGTTCATATATCATCTTTAAACTTTTTAAATTGAAATTAGAATAAAAAATTTAAGTAATATTAATATACAAATTTTTTCTAATTTATCATTTCGATTATTGTTCTTTCCCTACTATCTTTTTATATTTTTTGAATATCTATTTGAATTGATTTATGCACCTTAGATTCATTTTTTTTTCTTTTTATATATATATATATATATATATATATATATATATATATATATAGCAGAATCAAGACAAATAATAGATTTTTTCTACAAAATCTATGATTTGTTAATTTATTATTCAGCATAATTCAAAAATCACGTAAGATATGTCTATTGATAACCGTTTGATCTAACAATTCATACAAAATCTCATTAGTTAACAATTTGTTTTTCGTACACATACATAAGGTGTCCTGTGAAATCTGGTCGAACTATATCTTTGAAAGGATTAGAGATCGAAAAAATATCATGACAAAATTAAATGGTATTAAACATTACATAATTCTGTAAAACTTTCATGTATTTTTGTGCATCAGTGCAGTTGCAAGATGCAATTGCACTTTTTTAAAAAATAAAATTCTAATTTAAATGTTTAGAATGGAAGACCATTTGAACATCTCTTGTAGAGTAAGTAGTGTAAAAAATAATAGAATACTTTATCAAAGGTGATACATATTTACAATAAGGATACTACTTTGTCCTTTTTTGAATAGTTTTAAACTAGAATATTGTTGGTATAATATTCATATATACTTGTAGATGCTGCTTTTGCTTAAATGATACGAATATATCTCTTTTATTTTTTCAAATGGAAAATTTAATAAAAAAGAAACTTATTCAGTTTAAAATTGGAAATTGAATGAAGTGTTGTATTTATGGGAGACTCAAACCGCCATAACTACTTTTATAATCAAGAATTCAATTTGCGGAAAGCAAAGGAAACAATAAAAAGATTATAAAAGAATGAAGAAATGGACAAATCATTATTTAATTATTTAATCAAATCAAAGTGTTTGTCAATAGAAATAATAAATTGGATTAAAAATAACAATATTTATTTTAAAAGCTTGTCGATAGTTGTTAACTTTCTGAAAATAATAAAATGAAAATAAAAAATATTGTCATCTTCGAAAATATTTACTTCCTAAAATAAGAAACAATAATAAAACATAATTGTGTTTAAAAAAAAAAAAACAACACTATATAAAAACAATACTATATTTAACAAACGTCAAAATTTTTCAATTATTATGAAACTTTTTTATTTATAACTATTTGTAATCGCTTAAAAAAAGATGTTACTTCTTTTCGATGATAACTAAAAAATATAATAAATTGAGCGCCACTTCAACTAAGTTCGATTAACTCGATTGACAATGTAGCAAAACAGAACTTATAACTATATATCATTCTTAACCTATATTTATATGATATCAATAATCATTTAAGAATGTTATATATAGTATAGAAATACATATATGAATTCTATTAAGGCTGTTCATTATCTTTTCTTCAAAGCTCATGTAGCTTCAATGACAAGTATGGACAAAATATGAACTACGAAAGAAGTAGGGAACGCATGCCAATATCATATCAGTGTATAAGCTTGTTTGGTTATTCCTCTTCACGCATACATAATAATTGGTTTCGTGTTAGTTAGAGTAAGTAGTTCAGTAGACTGTCAATTCACATTTTTCAGTTTCTCATAAATATGTTTTTCTTTGATGGTAGCATACGTATTGTAGATAGTAGATGCGTGTTAGATACGATGTTGGTATACATTTGGTTACCGATAAATGCATAAAAAATAATAAATATAATTGACACATATAATTAGTATATAAATCTGCGGCAAAAATAAGAATTTGTCCAATACTTTCTTAAAAATAATTAATAAATATATATATATATATATTATATTATTTTAATACAAATTAAAATATGAACTTATTTCTACACTACCTATGAAGTAGAACTACTAACGCTTTTTTTACATCATTTCTTCTGTAGAACTAATGCCTTCTATACTACTTCGACTATTACACCTACTATTACTACTACTACTAATAATAATAATAATAATAATATAACATAACATAATATAATATAATATAATATAATATAATATAATATAATATAATATAATATAATATAATATAATAATAATAAAAATGTTCTTAAATATTATTTATATGCATCTAAATATTATTTAATAAATTTTATATTATAATAATAAAGACAGTTAGCTTTAACAAAATATAAGTAAAGAACAGTGTAAAATAAATGCATAACGATCATAAGTTAGTAAAACAAGAAGAAACGATAGTGGAAGAAAACAAAAGAAACGTTCTTTCATATCGCATTAGATGGGCAGTTGTTATGTATCGACACGATTTGTTGAAAGTTCGCGCGTTAAACACCATGTAAAATGATAAATTTTTCTTTTTTTTGTTATCATAAATATTTCATCATCATGTATCATGATATATAATACAAGTATATTCTTCTGTCTCTTATTATTACTGTTCTTATTACTATATTTTTATATTACATATTATTATTATAGTAATAGCAATAATATGAAGTGAACTTCTACAGAGGAAACAAAATAGGACTGGGAGAAAAATCTCATTGATAATATGGAAACGAATTCATATTTTGATCTTTATTAAAAATAATATATAATATATATATTCACTAATTGTTAATTTTTAACAAATAATCGATAAATTTATATACTTTATATGCATTTGTCTTCGAACAAAATTATACTGCTGTTGTGTCCTATCTATCACAGATCACCGTGAAATTCATGTCAGCCATCAGTGGAAGAAATAAATATAAGAAATTAGATAGTAATATCTTACTAAGTTATTAAATAATAAGGAGAAAAAGAGTATAATTAATTCATTATTTTCGTTTACATCGATGCAATAAAAAAAACCACCGGAATCATTGAAGCCTCGAGAGAACCCAAGATTTTCTGAATTACGAATAGATACTTGCCAATGTGCTATACATTGATTATAGAATCTCTATCTTATTAGTCAATAAAACTTAATTTTTCCAAAATTTAACGATACTTTAGAAATTCAAATCCCTTGACATAAACGATTGCACATGTATATGTTTGTCATAGAATCATCTAGCCAAAGCTCATTAAAATGATCGAGTGAGTTACCGTAGCTTCTCCATATGAGCATTGTGAAACGTATTTCTTTGCGTTCGAAAATGTTCAAAAGCTATTTACGCATATAATCAAGCAAGCAATCGTTACTTCACATATAACACACCATTCAAACGTGATATGACAATCAGTAGTGAAAGTACGAGTTTCATTTTTTTTGCCGCAAATTTCGAGGTGTACTATAGTACTAAATTTTTTCTTCACAAAAAATGTTAAAAACCATTTATGCCATCAATAAGAACAAGTAATTCTTGACCAGTTTTGATGATCAAGGTCTCTTTTTGAAAAAGATTTTTATTTGTGCACAAACTATTTTCGAAAAATATCATCTTTTAACACGATTTTTTTTTTCGAAGAAAAAACAAATTTTTTCAAAAATTTGGAACTAATACGCCGTAGATTAAATCTTTAAAATGAAACCTTGTTCATCACAATCGGTCAAGAATTACGCCTGTACTTATTAATACATACAGTCTTATTTGATTTTAATTAATATTCTGTTTGTTCTGTATTATGTATAAACTTTTTAAATAGTCATTGATATCACAAAAATATAGGTTAAGAACGACATACGATTGATGATTTCACTTTGTTATACTGGTGATTCAATTAATCGTTGATTAAAGTTAACCGAATTTGGTCTTAAGATGCACAACAAACAGAAAGAAAGGGAAAAGTAATAAATAAAACTTTCTTCACACTAGCTTGACTCGTACGTTCCGAAATACTTTAATTGGTTGTTATCCGATTTTTTGTCCAACTTACTTTTACTCTCTATTATGACGCCATCTAAAGTTATATAAACACAAATATTTAGCGCTTAGAACTTGAACCTAATTCTTTGACGAAAAACTTCTATTGTGGACACAAGATCTTTAACTAACATAGGATATTGCTAAGCCTGCTTTAAGTATTCAAAACATGAAAACGACAGCAGCGCGCTCATGTCCTCTTGCATTGTGTTCAAAATACAACAAAAATGTAGACATTACTTTAATCTTGAACTAGAAGTCAATAAAGTAACGCTGTTGCATTTATAGTATTAGTGTAAAATGAAACGTTATGTGTTATCTAGCACAACTTTTTAGCGTGTTTTTTTTACTTTCTTTATTAATTTTACACAGCAATGCTGCCGATTACACATATGAAATTGACTGTAATAATTTACGAATGGGACAATACATCTGCCCTCATCCCGATTATGATTTCATAGATCAAAAAACTCAACAACCTAAAGGGTGTACGAAAGAAAATAAAGCCAGGGGTAAATTTACTTATATATTTATATATTTCCTTATAATATGAATATTATTTATATTTGTAATACGTATATTTATCAATTACAGTATTAACCTTTACTAAATATTTTATAGATCTTTTCCTAAAATGCTTTTTATTATCGTACACTTTGTAGACTTATGCCAAGAACAATACAATGATAAGAATTGTAAAAACTTGATGTTTCTTAAATTATTCATTAATTTTCATAAATTATTTTCATAAATATTTGAATTTTATTTTTTAGTGTTGTGTCTAGCTGCAGATGGCCTTATTTGTACAGAAACAAGAAATAATACTTTTAAAAAGGATATACCTTGTAAATGGACGTATGTATATGTATATATATTAAGATCGTTTTAATTGAATTTCTGTTTCATATCAAATATTTTCTTATAATCATTTACAGTAATGGATATTCCTTTGAGACAACTTTACTGTTGTCTATATTTTTGGGTATGTTTGGTGCAGATCGTTTTTATCTTGGATATCCAGCACTTGGATTGTTGAAATTAAGTACTTTAGGTTTTCTCTTCCTGGGTCAATTCGCAGATGTAATACTAATAGCAACACAGATTGTCGGACCAGCGGATGGTTCACATTATGTTATGCCATATTATGGTGCCGGAATTAATATTGTCACAAGTAATAACTTCACATACAGAGTGCCACAATATGATAGCTAAAAGAACAATTGCAGCACAGAAATAATAATTATTTTAAGAAATTGTGTAGCTTTTGCTTCTGTCACGAGCAACGATGTACAATCCTACATATGAGTCCTATTCTAATATATTTTGATGTATTATTCTCTATATAATGCTATAACAAGTCTTATAAAAAAAGCTATCTTGTAGATATGTTTTTCAATGAAAAATTGTATATAAATATTTGTTTTTAATTTGCCTCCTGCTACCAACATATTAAGTCAATAAATTTTTGTTTTTATTTATAAATGATCTATTTTAATTTTTTCATTTTATGTATTTTAATATTGTAAACTTGTATTTTTATTTATTCATGACATTGATATTTGTTTTCATTTTTTTTGACAATTTGACGTGAACTACAATCATTTGAAGAATTGATTGATATAATATCTCTCATTTTATTTCGTTCCTTTTTTAGATCAGCTATGCAATATTGGAGCTTCATATTTTCATCCAAAAACGTAACGACACCATCATATTTCTGTAGATCTTCAAGAGTATAACCAATAGTTCGACGGTTAAGTAACCATGGTACTGGCGGAGGTGCTTGAGGCGGTGGTCCAGATTTCATTGGATAAGGTGCTCGATATTCAATTTCTGTCGTGGTTCGATAATCCATGCAACGCATTTCTTCAGAACTATAGATTATATCTTCTAACTTTGGTTCTTTCTCTTGTTCTTCTCTTCTATTAGAAATTAGAAGCTTTTTAATTTCTTATATATTACATGTATATATATATATATATAAGTTTTACTTACTCGGTCCTTGCAAAAGATAGCATTTTAAGAAAACCTCTATGTGGTTGCATCGATTTGTACAAATCCTTGAAATCTATTTGAGATAGCATAGCATGAGTTTCAGATATACCTATAGGTTCGTCGAATGAACCTAATCGTCTATAACTTGATTTCTGAAGATTTCCTTTTGGTGGAAAAATATCTTTATTATCTTTTGGTTCTGCTAGTGTATTCATTTGCCTATACAAAAGCACAAAATATTATAATATTCCAATATAATTCGCTTCGAATCTATTACATACTGTAAAATAAAATACGATACGGTAGGAATGTATTTCGTTGCTACGCATAACAATGTCAATATTTTACTTCGTATTCTACACATATAAGACCTACCAATTATGAATTTTGACTTTTTCACTATATGATGCAGGTATATTAAATTGAATAGGCTCCATGTCTTCAGTTTCATCATCGCACGATAGAAAAACCGACTGAAATATATATAAATTAATATTCATTATCGTTCCTTCGATAACATTCATTATTGATTAACCTTCAATTTAACTTACATTTATTTGTCTCTTTTTCATTTTCTTTTTTTTCACATATGTATATGTGTATATATATATATATATATATCAAATAGATAAAAGTAATATTACTTTTTTATTATTAACTATTATTTTTTACTATTAATGGAAATTAAATATATTATGTAATTCATTTTAAAATATGCATTTAAAATATGCAAAGAACATTTTGCGATATAGATGATTAGTATTTTTTTCTTTCTGACAACTCGATTCTGTACGTTTTTAGATCTTATTTTTTAAATTCAAATTGCGCAATGTTCAAATGAAAAATATTCATTGATGGATTGATTTATTTTTTAAATTAAAACGAATCAGCACGCGAATAATATTGATAATGCTAAATGTTTAAAGCATTGATATAATCGAATTGAAAAAGAAAATCGTGTGTGTGTATGTAAAAATATGATGAAACAATGATAATACCAGAAATCATAGAAAACGAAGAAAATTTACAAGAGCAGAGTGTAGAACAAGAAGAAGAAGAAATTATAAAGGAAGATATAAATTATGCGGATATTGCAAAAGAGGATCACAAATATAGCGCTAAAGATAAATTTATTTATTCTCTGTACAAAGACCTAATTAAATATTTCATAATCGAGTAATTATTTTTTTTTTCTTCTGTTTTCATTTCCTTACTGTCTTTGAAATTATATCATTGTATTGATACAGATATGATGGACAATTGACATGTAAATGTATTACTTCACAAATGCATGAGGATGAAAATGAAAAAGAATTATCAGAAGTTATTATAGAAAAGAGATTTAATAACAATGATCTTACGAGAGATAAAACAAATAAATTATATTTAAAGTCAAATTTAAAAGATAAAAACATTCATTTCTTTTTTATTAATAATAATACTTATTTTGGTTGCACAAGTAGAAAAATGATGAACGATGAAGGATTATACAAATGGCATCATGGTGTACAATATAAGGTTTAATTTCAGTATGTTTTAATTATAAGATTTATTACATTATATTATAAGATTTATCTTATTTATAAATGACACTGTAATTTGTAAATTTTAACTGACTAATGTTTCAATAGGGTCAGTTTAAAAAAAATCAAATAGAAGGTAGAGGAATTTTAGAATGGCAGAGCAATTGCTGGTATGAAGGAGAATTTATGAATGGTTATCGTCATGGTAAAGGTACACTCTTGGATAAAGACAATTGTCGTTTATATATAGGACAATGGTACATGGGATACAGACATGGAAAAGGGTTTGAAATTACTTTAAATTAATTCTTGAAGTATCGTTTCATTCGCTTTTAAGATAAGTTTTTAAATTAATAATTTAATTTCTTTTTTATAGTTATTGTTGTTACGCTGAAGGTGACTCATATGATGGTGATTGGTCAATGGGTAAGAGAAATGGTATAGGTTTTTATGTCTATTCAAGTGGAGCTCAGTACAAAGGATATTGGAAAAATGATTTTCGACATGGTAATGGAATTATGGCATGGTCTAATGGTGATATTTATTACGGAGAATGGGAATATGGAAATATGCATGGGTCAATTACTTATTCTTTTGACATTCTTTTTTTTTTTTAAACAATATCAATATGATTAATAATTATTCATATAATTTCAATAATTAACAGTTATGGAGAATATATATGGCATGGCTTTTGTAACAAGAGTTTCAGTTGGTTACAAAATATTTTATATTTTGGTAATTGGTATCACAGTACAAAACATGGAAAAGGTCAGTAACAATGTACCTTTAGATATTAATACAAATTAATGAAATTAACGTATTGGCCACCGTTATTCATTTAGGAAATCATTCTTCGCAATTAATCATAATATATTTAAAAAATTTTATTTAATATATGTTTTTAATTATATATAAGTAAAATATATTAATAGAAAGAAATAAGTATTCTGACATTATAGACATATATAATATCAGTTTTTTATTGAAAATGAGAATGAATGGGTTATATATATGCAGCATGTAGTGATAAACTATTGTACTGATATTTACTGATAAGTTATTGTTTTAATTGTTATTTTTTTCCTATCATTTTAAATAGGTTTATTAAAGTTGAATTCAATGGGTGGTGCGAAGTATTTTGGTAATTGGAAATATAATAAGAAAGATGGTTATGGAATGATAATTGGTAAACTTTGTCTTTTTAAATCTTTAACTATAAAAGACTTTATTTACATTCAAAATAGTTCTAGAAATTTTAATATATCATAATGATATTTTATAGGAAATAATGGAGAATTAATACAAGATGAACTTTTATATTCAACAGACATTCTTGTTTCTTTGTAAGAATAATAGAATTTATTTTTTCAAATTAATTTTATTATTAATAGCAAAAAAAAGTGAAGTAGTAAAAATTTATTGGTTATTATTATTTACAGAAATGCAAAGATATCAAAAATCATGGAACCTTATACAACTACGATCTTAAAGCCAGAACAATTTCCATCCTTATCATATCATATAAATCGTTTAATTCAACTATCATCATTTAAAAACTTTTCACTTTATTTACATTCCTTAGGAAAATGCTATATTTGTAACGAACAACAATCATGCTCTTGTTTACTTCGATCTTCATTTAAAATAACAAATAATAAGACTATTCTAAAAAACAAATTTGATAAAATGTGCCAGTATGAAAAAAATCAAACATATGATTATTTAACATTGCACATGTTACAAATACGAAATGTCTATGATATTTATGCAAAGTTATTTAACAAGGAAGAATCAAAGTGTCATTTCATTATGATTAAACTAATGCTTTGGCAACTATGGCGTGATTGTAATTTAAATATCAAAGGTTTAAGTCTAATTGAAATTGATAATTATATAAGTTAGTAAATTCTAATGATTATTTTGATTTTATTAGCATTTACAGAATATTGATATATATTTCTTATAAAATTATGTGTTACGATATCTAGCTGAAAATGAATCAAGTCTTATAAAAAAGCCATACTATCCTTTTGAGAAAATTGAAATCTGGCAATTCTTGCATGCTTTACTTGAAGTTTCATGGCGTATTTATTACTGGAAAAATAATAAAATAAAAAAAGAGACTCATTGGAAACATGGAATATTAGTCAAATGTCTAAATGAATTTCTTACGCATGATGTGTATCCCAACGTTGGAAATTTTGTTGGTATGTTTACTTTAAATTTAAAAATACATTAAGATAACTTATAAATTTCTTGATAGGTATAATTCCACGCGAATATAATCTTCTACCAATTTATTCCGTATATAAACTTTACAAACAAGTAGGATATCCACCAACTGCAACAGATATGTTAATAGCATGTATTAAAGATCATACGGTGGATGTTAATAAACCAGTTATTTTAAGTATACCAGAATATATCTTAAATGGATTAAATTGTGTTATAATTGGAGAAAAAATTAATTTTCTTCCAAGAGACGAAAAACATTTTATGCAAACTGAAATGCAGATGAAGAGGCAGAGTAAAGATACAAGAGAATTATTACTTTTCCAAGACTTAGGACCAGTTAAAATAGTACAAATTATGACAAAAGTGTGTCCTTTAATTAAGGATAATGACGATAACACAATTCTTAATATGAATTATTTATTAACATTTCTTGAATTTTATGAAATAATATTAGAAGCTGCAAAATGCATAGTAGAATCTAGAAAGGAAAAAGATGCAACGGTTATTCCACTTGTAATAAATACTGAACTTATTTAAAATAATAGTTTTCAAATAAAATATACATCCAGAAAGTCTCTTTTTTATATAATCTTATGGAAAACATTGAAATGAATTTTATGTAAACCAATTTGACCATGAATGTTTACAATTATATTGTACAACACATCAATGCAATATAACAGATATTAAATCACGTTATATATTTTCTTAATATAATATATCGAATCGATAAAATTTTATATTTTGTATACATATTTTCTTATAGTTAATATGTGTGTAAGAATTTAAAAACTATATAGGAGATATAATATAACTCGGTATAATATACAGAATATATTTTGTGTTACATGAATTATTGTTATACAAATCATAAGGTTATATAAATATTGATTATTTGTGCATTTGGAAACACATAATCATAAGAAAAGTAAATTTCTAGTTATTATATTATAAGAACATATCAATTTTTGGCTCGTTTTATATTAATCCACATTAGATAAAGTTATATATATATATAGTATATATATATATATATATATATATATATATATATAATATATTGGATGTATAGTATAGTATGAGGAATCTAAATTTATCAAATATTGGAAGCAAAAAATATCCTATTAAAAAAATAGAAGAAAAGAAAAGAAAAAAAGTAGATCAATAAATTCTGTTTTATAACTTAAAGTAGAGGTGCCTAATCAAAATTATACAGAATGCGATAGAGAAACAGGCGATTAGGAAAGCTTGATAATTCATTGAGAAATGCTTTATTTAGAAAATTAAAAATATAGCATTTTAAAGTATAAGATAAAGAATTTTATTTTTTGAGAATATCTCGAAGATGATCTTATCCTCTGTACAGACACTCCTCCAATCTTGAGTGTATATTACTTATTTCACAGCACAGTATTTTCATTGAGATTCTAATTATACTTTCTTAAGTTCTGAGTTCAGCACGATTGTGTGAGAGGTCCATATAGATCTTGTTCTTCAAATAGTAATCTCATGCTGTCAAATCAAGCAATTTTGCTGATTAAGGAATATCCCTGTGATATATGAATATGATATGATTGGATGAACTAAAGAACCAATTTCTTCAAAGTTTTTAATTTATTTCTTAGTCGTTGATATGATGACTGAAAAAGTAATTAATCTCATCATTTGCATATTTTTATTTCTTTTTTTTTTCCTTTTGAATTAGTATAGCTCATATAGATTGATAGACAATGATCCATCAATGGTTGAAAAAATAAAATTTCTTGAGTCTCAAAAATAGCCAAAAGAATATCTTATTTAAGTTTTAATTTTTACTTTTGAGGTATTTTGCACATTTCAAATGCAAGTGATAAAAAAAATAGTTTGTCTTTGTCAGTATCGCCGATATCAGTGTCTTTGACAATTGTTCGTTTAAATATATTAATCAACTTGTAATCTTTTCTGATTCTCTTATTTCGGAATTTTTTAATATTCGATGTGGAGGCACTGTAAATTATTTTCATTCATGTAAATTATTTGATTCTGCAGAATTACTTTTGTCTTCATGTTTTTCCTTAATATTTGATGAAATATTTTTTGAAATGCTTTTCAAAAATCTTTGTTATTCAAAATTGTTGACGCACACGTGCGTCTCTCCATTGTTCACGGTACTTTCTCTTAAGGATCATATAATACCATCGGAAACAGTCATCCTTGGAAATCTATCGACTATTAGCTAAACAAAATGCATAGATAAAAAACAAATAGCCACCTTTGTCTGGGCTTAGTCATTCTTAGTAAAGTACCTGGATTTTGATAATATATCAATCCGGCCAATAAGTAAATAACAAAGGTATACGCCTAGGTGCGATAAACTAAGGGTTATCTGGCTTTTAGCTTTGTAATATCCATTATCATACTCTAATCGCATGATCATTAGAACAAAGGAGTGTTTAACACTCCTGTTAAACACACGGAATGTTTAAATATTCCAACGAACTATACCCGACCAATGGGCATTTATTCTTTCTCTTTCCATATTTCAAATTCCGCCCTTTACCAATCTCATTTTAGTTTTTTGAAAAACTATAAAACCAAATTTGAACTATTTCAATTATATGGGAGTCATATACAATATTTAATGGATCTATGCTATTTATGTTATGATATTATCTAATTTCATACTATATTTATTTATAGGAAAATTTTTGAGTGTTAAAAAATATATATTTAATTATATACACTGCATATTTAGAACATACAGATTTATTGAGTGTAGTTTTGGAATTCTTGCCAATAAGTGGTGCATTTTTCATAGACCAATAAATGTGAATGTTTGATGTCATACAGAATTTATTATCAAAGAGTGCTGTGTTCTCTGGGATTTTATGAGAAATTGCAATCGGTTTGAATTAAGTATATGTTAATTCTTAAGAAACTTTGTTTGAAATAGAATCATGAATGTTACGAGTGCACAAAGCAATATAAGAAAAAAATTACCAAATTTTTTCTTAAACTCTTAAAATATAATTCTATAACGAATGGATTGGATATAATAAAAGTAAAATCATGAACCATAGATTATGTTGATTTCATTAATTTTATTAGATATGTAATTATGCTTTTTCGCAGAAAAAATAATAATTATTCTAATAACAAATTTACTTATTTAGTTTTTTTTCTGTGGATCTTTTTTCGAAATCGGGCATAAACTTAACAATTATATTCTGCCATGTCTTTTATTTTTTCACTTTATTGTTGTATTCATCAGCATTAGTGTCACATATAGCATGATACTTTTTTATTTCGTAGGCGAGGTTTCAGCGTTTATCATTTCAATTGACTTCATTTTCTAACACCTGCTTATACAGTGGGTAAATTAACACTACAGTCCATAATAAAACACCTTCCTATACATTCTTTTGAAGTAAGACTGACAGCAGAAGGTTGATAGTTGCGCCGTTTGATCCTCTAGTGTGAATGGCACAATTGAAAATAATATAATATCCCACTTCGAGTTTGTTAAGTCTCGACACTTTTTGCGAAGTGAACGACTTCAAGCATATATATATTTAATCAGACTATGTATGTATATTGTTAGTTGAATCGAAAATATCACAATACGGATATCATTTTGTTTGTCTAGCAGAGAATTTTGTTATTCTTATGAATTTTTTTAATAAAATAAAACAGAGATGCTAACTCACTTGCTAAAACATACTATTTGGAGGTTAGAGCAGTTAGAAATGTATCAATTTAATATATTCTTAAAGATTTAAGTTTTAAGACGATTTATCTATTCTATTATTAAAATGTATTATAGTTCTATCGTAATTTTATTTATGTTGTATTCTATTTCAATGCGTGTCTAGAATAGTTGTATAATTCAATTTCATATTTAATGCAAAAAGAAACTTTTCTTATGGGGACTGACAATATAGTTCTATTATATATGTGATCGTAATCATGACAGTGAGCTATCAAAAAATTAAAAAAATTGATTTTATGATTTATTTTATAATACAATTATTTATGTTTTAAGAATCTAGAAGAATTAAAAAAAAAGTTGTTAAATACACCATTAAATGATTGCAAAGTTAGTCAGTAAACATAATTCTATTTTTTATTAATTTTGGTAGTGGGATTTTCTGTATACTTTATTTTTTTTTTTTAAATACATATGATTTTGCTGCCTGAGAATATCTGATTTTTGTATAAAATTATATTTATTTTCAAGGTATGTATAAATGACACTTAAGGTAAGTCAACTTCTTCGCTTAAAGCTTTAAAACAAACGATTATATTACAAAAAAGAAAAATATAAAATACTGTTATTGGAAAAAAAGAAATTTTCAATACTATTCTAAATCGAATTAATGTGATTATAATTATAATAATAGTGAATACTTTTGATTATAATTTTCTTTTTTTAATAAAACTGAAATATTTTTTATTATAAATCATTTTTAATTTATTTGAATAATTTTGAAAATAGTCTAAATCAATATCAAAAAACGCATATTTTTATATAATATTCATAAAAATTCATAATTACATAAAAAATTTACTTTATAACAATAAGTACTTTGAAAAATATTTTGTTACTTAATGGAAAAATATTTTTTATTAGACAAAAACGCAAAGATTTAAATATCTCGATACGAAAAATATATCACTTCGTCCACTGTTATAATTAATGACACATATGATTACAAGTGACTATTGACTAGAGGCTCTATTCATAAAATAGTTAAGTCCTTCTATATGTCTTCCATTATTAAAAATAAATTTATACATTTTGCGTAAGTGTAATTCAATTCAATTACTCTATATTTAGAAGCATACAAAATCCACTCGAGATATATATTGGATAATAATACTAATTGCAGTTAATGCTAAATTTGAAGCTTAATAATTCAACATTATCTTATTTATAAAGTATGATCATAAAAGCTATAATAATTACTAATATAATATTATGTAATATACATCAAGTTTTCTATCCTAATATACAGTAGGTTCTGATATATATCAGGTTCTTTATGTATAGGTTTATATATAGAGATCATATCATGCTACAGTGGAAAAGATATCAACCATAAAAATTGAAAAATCTTTAAACTGTCTCATTTGTTAAAAGTTATAGAAAATTATAAATTTTACGAGCACTCAATCTTTAATCTTATTATCCTTCCCAGTATACAAACGTGTTATAGCTACAAAATTATAACAGGTTTCTTAACAATTAAAATATAATATTAGAAGAAATCTACAAAATAGTTTACTATATTGTCTAATCTTTAAGCCAATAAGATTTATATGTATATACACATATACACATGTCTCTTTAACAGTATATATTTTATATTATTACACCTTTGTGTTTTATTTTGTAAATGTCTTTTTTTTTCCTTTTTTTATGTATAAATTTTCTTTGTAGTAAGTTTGTTTAAAAGTACAGTATTTTACGAAAGTTGTATCCTGATTTGGTATATGTAGAATTACATGAATATAGTTTATATGCATATTAATTTATTTACATAACTTTAAATTATTATACAAGCTATTTTAATAATTATTCCTATCTTAAATATCTCAAACTACGAAAATTAAAGAAAAATTCATTAACGAAATTTTAACTTGACAAAAAATCATTATCATCATATTATGGTCCCTTTTGTATAATTCAAGTTTTGTTAAAAAATTTTTTCTCTAATTTTCATTGATTTAAAAATGTTTAAAGCAGTAATAATTATTAAACCAGTCTGTATTTTACTTTAAAAAACATGTTAAAAAGATATAAATTATTTTGGGAAAAATAATTTTTCATAATCTAAATTAACATAATTTAAAATGATCAACACACATCAAGTTATTTTAAATTACGTCTATATAAATTGATATAAATATTTAAAAAGCATGAAATGTAAGTATAAATATACAATCTTATTCTAAAAATAAGTACTTTATTTTCTAATTTATATCTTAAAAAAATATCAATAATCACTTTGGAAAAATTCTTTAATTGGAATTATATCGTAATTATATCTACATAGAGCATTTTACATTATTTTACTTTTTAGTACTACTTCAGGAATATACACAGTTTCACTTTTTTAACAAATACAAGGCAACAAAAGACGAAAGAATTACATAAACATTAAACACGTAAAAACGTTATATTTACATAAAATATTAATAATAATTAATTATTGGTATAATATTCATTACAATAATATACATAGTGGGTCATTTAAGATGGTCCACTGAAATATCATTGAAACTATCAGGGATATGACAAAATGATTAAAACCAGAATTGAAGAAATCTATGACTAAACTGAAGTACATATATATTTTTGCCATTTTCATGAGTGAAGGTATTAAGAGATAGATATAAGGCATTATTAAAAAAATGTTTCTTTTTTTTTTATAAAATGCTATACTTATTCTTCACATTAAATTGAATTTGATAAGCATGATCTAGAATTAACCTTAGTAATAGAATGCACATTCCAAATTCATACGATACTAGACTTAATGATTGAAATTTTATGTGCGTAAGCACATAAAGTAGTCTTAAATAATTTAATTTGGTAGTCAAGCTAATGCACACAATCCTGATAAAATAAAAAATATTTAAATATAACCAAATATAACCATATTGAATACTATTTCATTTTATTGTTAAATAATTTAAAATAATCATGTTTCAAATGAGTTTTTATGTTTAAAATATAAAAGGCAGAATTTTTCAATCATTAAATCTACAATTACATTTTCGAAAAAACTTTAAAATTACATACAACTTAAAATTTACTATTCAAGCTCGTATTGTTAAAAACGTATTGTTATTATAATTTATTGACTATCAATCTCAAAATAAAAACTAAACATTTCATTTTAAGAACTACACCAATAATTGTGAAATATTCGCGATAATCCCACCTGTATAACCCTGTCACTAAAACAATTAAAAATAAAATTACAGTGGGAGATAATCATATAATAATTAAATTTTAAGTTCAAATTAACTGAATGTAAATAATAAAACCTGATCACGACTGCATCAATTACGAGATCTATGTCGTGTTAGTTTTTGTATTATCTTAAGATCAGTGTATTTATCAATTTAAATTTCAAAAAAGAATGATATTCTAACATTATTTCATTATATAACATCAAATCTCTGGGATTTGTTGACCTTCATCAGAATACAACCTAAAGAGTTTCATTTATCTCTTTTATTATTCTTTCGTGAATATTTATAATTCGCGTGACAAAATAAATTCGTTGCAATGATGACTATAAAATAAAAACTAAAATATTGAGTTGAGTTTATATTTTTATTTTTTTCCTATAAAAATGCCTTTCTTTCATTACGTTGTTTTAAATTCATGAGCTCTTTAGATTCATGCATTCGTAAGAATGAAGATTTCGTAACTTATTCCTACTTTTATCTATTACGATTCCAATATCACATTGATGTATAATTGTTACAGATAGCGTGTTATCGCTGTTTATGCATACTAATGTTCTTTTTTAAAGATTTAACTTAAATCTCTTTCTTCTTTCTTTGTATCTAGCATAACGGTTAAACTTTTGTAATGTACATATCTCACTTCAACTTCTTGCACGATTAAGAAGATAATGTTTGACGTCTGTGCATGAAGAAGGATGAAAAGGAAGGTCAAGATTCGTATATCAAACGTTGATAATGAGGAAATATTTCCCAATTTGGAAGGTGTAAGCCAAATTCTAATGCGACGAGTACAGCAAATTCGGATGTAATCAGATCCTTACGATTCAAACGGAATACACTTTCTATCCTCTGTAAAATGTTTTTATATAAATTGTTAATAAATAAACGATTAAATAAACGTAACAATAAAAATGAATACCTCGATCAATGATTTCAAAACATCACCCTTAACGTCATTTAATTTTGCTGCAAGAAGCAAACAAGCACCCGCGCATAATTTTCGTGTTTGTTTAGTCACAATATTACGAAGAATTAATTTTTCAAAGTATACATAAGCCATCGCTACGGTCAACATATCTATCCCATATTCCGTCTTCGCTATCTTACGCATCTCTCGCTTTAAACTATAAGTTAAAATTTATTTGAAGATATTTGTATCGTTTCAAGGATATGTTACATAAGGTACAATAAAAAGTTAAAAATATTTAATACATACCTACGTAATTTACTGAGCGTTAGTTCTATATGCGGAAACTTCTCTTTAAATTTGTCATTTAATTCCTTTTTCAAATCGGAAGGTTTGACATAATCAATCACCGATGCCTGTAAAAGAAATAACATAATACCATGTTAAAAGACATTCATTTACACTACACATAGATAAACAAATAATAAATATAAATACCATATATGATGTAAAAGTGAGTAGAGTTCTATGTTTTCCTGCAATAAGCTCTGGATCATCTAACAAATTTGGATTATACTGCACGGATTGTTCGTCCCAATCATAAACTAAATAAATTATTTACAAAACAATTAGAAATTTTAATTAAAAATCGGTTGTTTTTAATATCAAATAGATCATATATTATTATATACATTTATTGATAGAATCGGCACCAAAAGACAATGGAGGAGATTCCGGAGCATTGTGTTGTAAACGATGTGTTGCCGTGTCGTATGAAAGACACCTGTAATAAATAATAATACAAAAATATTAATAATCTATTATGAAATTTATGTATTCTTATAAAATTACAAATATCTACTAACATGCATAGTAAAATATATAATGCAGATGGAAAAAATAATAATAACAGTGAACTACACTAAATAGCATGTGTGTAATACACACACACGCGCGCGCGCATATACACGAACACACACACTCACAAAAGTATGGAGAATATATATACTTAGGAAAAAAAAACTAAAAAAAAAAAAAAAAAAAAAAAAAAAAAAAATAAAAATAAAAATAAAAATAAAAAAGTATGGTAAAGCGTAATCGTCAATGGCTTTTGGATTCACTAATCTCTGAGCAAATAACGTGCAAACGAAAGAAAATATTAATGCGATAAGATATGTAAATGAATTAAGACTTTTTTTTCATTTTAAAATAATCAAATGGTTGTCATCATCATTAAATTATCCTGTAGCCGCTAATAAATATTCGATCGTTTTATTATTATCTAAGTTAAACATAAAATGAAAGTCCTTATATTCAGTGTATGTTGATCCAAATATCCATAAATGTTTTTTTAATTGTAAGCAATTATTTCGTTTTGTTAGATAAAAATATTCTATAATCGGCTAATCAAAACTCCAAAGTTCAACACGAGTGATCTTTGATTTTCTTATTTTGCAGTTATCGATAGTTTTTAAATACTATGAAATTTATTATTCCCCCTTCCCGCCTGTCTATTTTCTATCGACGAACGAATAATATAAACTTAAAAACAAACATAAAATAAGATCCATAATAAGGTATCTTATACATATATATTTATAGTTAACACGTTCCGTGCTGTGTGGTGTGTATGTGCCACACATTTAACTTTCCGTTCAAGCCATTTGCAATTCTTATTGTAAAAAGAATAAAACCACGTTTATTAAAATAATTTCTTGAAAATTAAATTTGCTTTGTTGTCTTATGCATCTTAAACTCTACATCCTTTCCTTAATAATTATGATCTTTGTATTATTGTATAGATTGTAAGGCATACATTAGAAGCAAAACTATTTAATCATAAAGCGTGGAGCGTACAGCCTAAACGGCTTGAACGGAAAGTGTCCAAAAATGTGCCAAATGATTGGCACGGAATGTGTTAAAGGTATAGTACTGTATTAATATTACGACTGGCCTACACCAAGCACACGTCGTGCAAAATAAACTAAATTTTACTAACAACCCTAGCTTGCTTTTTCCATAATTGTATTTTTATTTTATATATATATATTTTTTTCTTTTATTTTATTATTTTATTTTTTTTTTTTTTAAATAACTTTTACCATTTCGTGTGATCCAAGTTCCATGTTATAGTTTTTGTCCTGCAAAAAGATGATTTAGAAGCGACGTTATAGGATGTGATTATGTGTGAAATGTATCTTATATTATTATTAATTTAACATACCGACACGAAATTTATGAATAAAGATATTAGAAATAATTGTTAGTAGTGAGAAAAGGATAGATAAGGGGAAAATTATTTAACGCACGATATTAATAGAATAAAATAATTGATATACGAATGAAATTAGTGAACGATAATAATTCATTCTAAATATGGCAACGTAATGTGCGTGCTAATACAAACGGAGGTAGATGCTTTGGACACATACTTGAGACATTCTTCTAAAAATAAAACTGCTTTATCTTTAAGAAATACCTTTGTACCGGGTGATGCTTGTTTGCTATAACGTGAGATAATTCTATTGTTTCACTCTCGGTCGAGCATAATTTTCTCTCTTTTTGAAATTGTCTCGATGGCACCAACAATCGTTCATAAGAAATTTCCTAAAAAAAAAAAAAAAAAAAAAATGAGGGCATGTGTGGAGGTAGGTGGTGAATAATAACTACGAAAAACAAATCTCTTTTATATAAATAAATAAATAAAAAAAGAAACCTAGAATTGATCGTTAAAGTACCTGTCCGTCTTTAGCTCTTTCTATACCGAGAAGACCGAAAGGATCGATAGTGTCATTGATAGCGGACAGAGGTCTTTGCGATGAAACGTTTTTCCTTCTTCCTGTATCTCTCCTCAATTCGGACCTACGAATAATATGTAATACGAAGTATTATGATAAAACAGTGCAAAGGTTAAAGATGTTATTTCCCCTTCAAAGGTAATATGTTCGATCGATCTCCCATTATATATTTTTATTTTTATATTTTTTTTTGTTTATTTACCAGCTTGAACGACCCTTGTTGTAGGGAAGAGTCGAGAATATCAAAAACGGAACATATTTATCGGAAACCAAGACCAGCCTGTCGTCTCCAAATTTTTGTCTGTTAGCCGGTCGTTGTACCAATCGTATTGCTTTTGTGATCTCCGGTATATTATTGGTATTAACGTTTTGTTGCACGTTATTATTGCACGATGATTTTCCTTTTGCCTTAGACGACGTTGATTGCGACTTCGAACGAAGCGAACCGATGCTTTCGTTACTGCTATTGCATCGATGCTTTATATCTTCAGATAACGTCGATGTCTGATGACTTATCCGTTTCTTGTATTGCAACGAGCCAACGCGTCTTTCGAGCATGGAATAGTCGCTGCCAGTTGTTCCAGTGCTGCAGCATCAATCACGTAATTTTAAGAGATATTATTGTTAACACAATGTTGGCCGTTCTCACGAATATACTCGTATTTTTTGCACATGCATGCAACTTACATAATTATCAAAGTATCAAATTCTTTAAATTATTATTATGATATAATTTTCTTTATATATATATATATATATATATATATATATATATATATATATATATGTATATATATATGTATATATATATATATTAGATATTTGCTTAGTTTCGATATATTATCAATTTTCCTTAACTTTTAATATTTTAATAATAAAGATTTTAATTTGATTGTATGAACATAACCGTAATTAAACACATTACTTTTTTGTATATAATATCCAGTCTCAACAATGTGTTAACTTCTATAATATTATTTCCGGTCAAGCATAGGAACAGTGATTTTTCAATGACTTCACAATAAAAGTTTTTATTACAAATTCTCGATTGTTAATAAAAAAATTAAAAATTGTTTATCGATAAATAGAATTATTCGGCAATAGTAATAAGATTTGAATATAGGTAATGACCTAATAGTTCTTTTTCCTTTTCTTTTCTTTTTCTTCTTCTTCTTAAATGTATCATCGCGTTGTATAATACGATACGCGTGTAATAGAATTTGTAAATTATGTAAGACTTCGGTGCATTATAAATGCCGTTAAGTTCTTCGATCGAGTATACAACAAACTTATATTTACAATAAACAATTATAAATTAATATGATCGAAAAAATACATTGAAATCTATAACTTCGACTTTTTTATTGAAAATAAAAAAAAAAGAAAAAAGAACGATGTACAATTAGCTATATTTTGATCAACTATTCTCAAAATACATATCTGATATAACTTTGTTTTTATTTGTTAAAATTGATCGGCGAGTTTTATGAGAGATACGAGGAAAAATGATGATTATTGTTGACTATCGTCAAAACCATCAGCTATCGACTGAAGATTACCATAGTCTGGATTAGATAATTGATGAAGATAGATGTATCTTATATAACGAGTCGGTGAAAAAAGTTTAAAGGATGACATACGATGAAAAAGGAAGAGAGGGGAGGAGGAGAGAGAAGAATGAGGAAAAAAGAAGGGTTTTACCGTTCTCTAAAGGAACCGGTGTGCAATCCGGAAGAGGGTAAATGCGGATAGTTTCTCTCTTGTTCGAGAAATGCAGCCACAGCCGCCTTAGCGGGAATGAGAGATTCGTCCGAACCAATCGAATCCCTGTGTCTCGCACTGTTCGCACGATGAATTTGTTTATGCGAATCGCGAGGCGAGGATGAGGAATCAGCACCAGAAGGACATTCTCGTCGTTGACTTTGTTTTTCATCTTGATCGATAGTCGTCGAACTGTCAAGAGCAATACGCCGTCTCGATGACAATAATAAAGGCGAGCTAGTTTCCTCGAACGAATCCTCAAATTCAAATCTCGGTGTCGAGCTTCGTCGGCGGGCTTCGCCGCCGTCGCTCAAAGTTCGCGCGTGTTCCCCACCACCCCTTCTTTCTCCTGCGATTCCAGCAGCCCCACCAAAGGTGGGCTTGCGCGAAAGGAGAGCCAGTTTCGTATCACGATGACTTCCATCGAGAGATATGTTCGAGAGGAATGTCAAGGCGGCCAATCTTCTCCGCGAATGGTTTTTTTTCAGGGCCGCTGCCATTCCACGCGATCGTCGACACCCGCGTCACCGTCCTTCGTTTTCTCTTTTTCTTCTACCACTATCGTATTTTTCTCGACTCCTATTGCTACTGCTGCTGTTGCTGTTGTTATTGTTGTTGTTGCTGCTGCTGTTGCTGCTGCTGCTGCTGCTACTACTGCTATTACTATTACTATTACTAATACTAATGTTGCTGTCGCTCCTCTTCCCCCCTCTCCCCTTCTCTTCCTCTGCCAACTCTTCTTCGTCGACCGTTGCACCGCTGTTAAAACGAAAACGGCGGCGACAGCGACGAAAGGCTGACGACGATGACGACGACGACGACGATTGTTGGAGTGGACAAGGCCAACCACTAAGATCACGATTCATCGTCATTGTTCTTACACTTAGTTCTGACCTCACACCTTGACGATACGTTCTTTGTATTCATGTACATTCGCACGTCGATCTCACTCTTCATTTTGACTTCGTTATCACTCATAAAGATCGCGAAATAACACTCTCTTTTCTCTAACCTCAAAAACGTTCAAAAATTTATATCGAGATCTACGGAACACTCCAGTTTCACGAGAAGTCGAAGAACGACTGATTTGCAACTGATCTGGAACTGATCGAAACGGATTTCCTTTAGTTCACGACCTTGTTGATAGAGCGCGTTACGATCTGCACAGAAAACACAAATCAACGATAGCTATTTTATTAGCGTTCGATCATTTTTAGATAGTTATTTAATTAATTCTTTTTTATTATTAACTATGACTTTTTCCGTATTATAATTCTCATTACGATATTTTCAATCGATTTTTAAAATTAATTTGAAGATACAATGATGTGATCGTTCTAATTATGATTTTTTTTGAATTTTATAGAACACATTAATTTTTGTATAGAACATAACACATCGATTGTAAAAATCATAGTTTCAAAATAATATTTTTTTAAATAGTATTAGTTATGTATTTATAAATATAATGGGACATAATATATATATATATGATTTATTCTATCATTACATATGTATAATCGATTATCATTACTGCGATTAACATTAATCAAATTATGTGAATTTATATTATTAACGGCTGCAGATGTTTTGATAAAAGCATGACAGTGATCTGTTAAGCTCTTTGATGTCAATATAAAGGCTATGTTTATCTTTACATTCTTATTAACTTTCCTTATTCTATCCCGTGGTAAAATTCGTCGGAGTAATGATATACTCGGGAATGATGGGGATCAATTCCCTACTGTATCACAAGAAACATATCAGTTATCGAATTATGATATAACCTTTTGGATTCGACCTTTACAAGTAGAGTATTATGCTTTTTTAGAGAACAGAGAAAGTTTTTATACTGTAAGAAATTAATTTAAATTATCTGGAATATTTAAAATACTAACTTGCTTCATATTTAGGTTTATAACAGTTTAGGTTTTTAACTATACTTGTTTCATTATTTAGGTTTTTGTAGAGTTAAATGATTCACCATTTATAATAAAGATCATTGATAGTTATTACATGATAAAATTATTTTTCGAATTATACAATTGTTCGATTTTAAATTTTGAGAATTTATGTTCATTGGAATTAAGAAAATTCAGAAAATCTAACTGTATATTCACAGAGGGTACAACATATACAACTAAGACAAATTCAGAAGACCATCAAAAATGGTGCAACATAGCATTACTAAATATAAAAACTCCTGTTTTTAATTGTTGCATGATAATTGCAGATGACCAGCAATTGCAAAGACCAGAGGGTATTAATAGTTATTAAAAGTATTTACTACTTCTTGAAGGATTGTGCTTCATTTATTAAAACCGATGTATTATTTTAGAATTAATTTTATATTTCAACGGTTTATTACTAAAATCTTTTCGTATTCCTGGCAATGTCCACAAAATTGTCCGATGTTCTATCGTAATGATAAATGGTATTCGTACTACAAGATGTGATGTTATTTGCCATCAAAAACAACTGGTATACTGTTTTATGGATGTCAAACAAAAGACATAAAATTTCAAGCGAGAGAAAAAAATAAAAATAAAGCTTTAATTCTAGTTTTGCAAAGATATAGAACTTTGGACATTTATGATGCCTGTTGTTACTTCAAATTCATTTTTTCGGTTACCTCCAAATTATAATAACACCTGTGGAAAAGGACTAGTATTGATAGTATCTTTGTGTTACAATCAAATAACGTAAATAGAATTTAGTTAACATAAAAATAGCCATCCTTTAAGTTTGTTTGTTTTTCTTTTTTTTTATTTTATTTCTTTTTTTATAGAGAAAAAAATACTATAAATTACATTGATCCAAGATTATTTTAGTGAGTTTGTCTTTTATAAAAATATTTTTTATAAATTCGACAATCTCGAGAACTTAACGATTCTATCTCTTCTAGCTGCCCAATAAGTTTCATGAAATATATCTGTAAACTTGCATCTAACAATAATGTCACGACAATAGTACGTTTTACAGAATATCTTCCCATTGATGACTATATTCAAAAAAATATATGTATATACATTTTCGAAGAAGAATTGAGCGACCATAACCAGAAAAGTAATAAAGTTTATTATAATAATGATTTTAAAGGTACTTAATAACAATACTAGTGTACCATTTGTAAAAAATAAAATATCTGGAATTAATAAAATTTGACAAAATTATTTTCTAAAGAAGAGCTCCTATTGGTAACTCCAAAATATATAAAATCTATGAAATCGTTGCGTCGTCACCTTCTGCAAAACATAGATCATGGATATGGATATGGAAATATGGATTATAGTGCACAAGGAGGCAAATTTGCTTATCAGGGATATGCGAGACATAAAGATTCAATCATGAATGAAAACAAAGATGAAAATGATGATGATGATGATGATGATGATGATGATGATGATGAAGAGGATGAAGACTATGAGATTAGCGACGAACCTGCACCGGAAGATGAGAACGATAATGCTGAAGAGGAGGAAGAGGACGACGAGGTTACCGACACGGAGTCAACCGTCGAATACCATGATTATGGTTAGTATTTACTTGTTTCTTTCCTGGTTTTTCTAGTTTGGACATCAAAGCATTGGACCAAAGGCTCATCTGGCAAGTTTCAATCGTGTCATATTCCCTTACGTGAGTAAGAAGCAGAAACAACATTTGAGAAAAGAAAATATCAGAGTCAGATCTGTTACTGTTACTGAAGAGTGTGATGAGGAAGAACCTACAGAAGCACTGCAATATTATGATTACGGTGAGGGAACGTAGAGAGAGAAAAATAAAAAGTTTAAAATCCTACGTTCCTTACCTTCATATTAATTGGATAAGTATAGTACTTTAAAATTCTAGAATATATTTTTTAAATGTAGCATGTAAAGCACATTTTTATTTAATATTATACAATAGTTAATATAAGTAAAATTTTTCTTTCAGACACAAATGGAGTTGACATATCATTTGGAAATATACACAACACACAAATTGATCACTTTATAAAATTGATAATAATAAACCTCATACTTTTATTTATTAATTTTTGGACATAACTACGTAAAAAATGATAAAGATTTTAGAATTTTGTTTTATTTAAAAAACATATCCTCTGTTACTTTATTATCTTATTATATCAATTTCTTGAAAAAACATACAGTGCATTTTCTATAAAATAAAACTATAATTAGTATGCACAAAATTCAATTAATACAATCAATGAATTAAAACTAAATTTGATCGATGTAATATTTATTTCATTACGTAAATATAATAAATATACCTATATATAACTAAAAAAAAATTAATTTAGTAACAATTTGCGATTTTAATATAATGAATCTAAAATAATATATTTTCCTCCCGGTTGTTAAAATATCGATAGGAACAACATATTTTTATGTGATTCTGCATATTTAAAATTGCAAAAGAAATCTCGAATTTGACATTAAATGTTTGCAAAAGTTCGTCGGATTTTTAAATATATTTATTTAATTAAAAGTATCAAAAAGACATACAGACACGATCATTTTAATCAAAATATTTGCCATCACTTTCCACACAATTGTAATTGTCTGTCAGATAATTATTAAAAAATAATACATCTCTTTCGAATCAATAAAATTGTTGACTTATTTTTGAACATTTTTCTTGGCATTAGTAAATTGTGTACTAGATAAACCACGTTGCACCGATTTGAATAAATGAAAATCAAATGGGACAATATTTGATAAGTAAGATGGGAGAATTTTCCACTCTAACCTTGATAATAACAGTCAAATTTCAATATGAGATCTGACTTTATCGTGGAATAAGATAATTTCACGTCAATTTATATTTCCGAAGATTTTTAGCGTAATAGTCGAGGCGTTTTTGGCTAGTTACTTTTTTTGATAACTTGCGAATTAATGCATACTATATATACAATTTTAAATTGATTACTGATATCACGAAAATATAAGTTAAAAACGATATTAAACATTTTGTCATTGTTTAGTCTGCTGATTTTGTTAATTGTTAATTAAAGTTCATGGCACTTATATTAATCAAAATGGTCTACGGTTATTTTTTCTTAGGTTAGGTAAATTAAACATATCTATTTTATATCTTTATTAAAAATTTCTACTGTATATCTTTATATAAAATTTCACCAGAATTATTATAAAATCTAGGGATTTTTTCGAAAAACGCTGATTTTGTCTATAAGAGAAGAGGAAAATCGTTATAAATTTACTTATTCTGGACTAACTCCTTATAACAATTCTCTAAAAATTTTAAATGGTAACATGGGTCAAGTGATGTATCATTAAAAAGATCTTTTAATTCTTTTTATAATGGTACTATTTTTTTACATTTTAAATCAATAGTTTATGAGAAAATGCATTTTGAAGTTTCAGCTGGAAGACAAATTATTTTTTATTAAATATTCAGAATATGTATAGCCGACCTCCTCCAAGCGATAATAAAATCTTTACTCGAATAAATCAAAATTAAATATTTTGCAGTATATTCGGTGTAATCTGACGGTCTTTCTCGACTATGTGCTATTCAAGTTCTCCTAATAAAGTTAGATGGCGCATATTATGAATTGTAAATATTTCCATAGAAGAAAAACTAAAAGAGTGTAAATGATTGGAAAAATGCTAGTTTAAAAATTACCGTGTGGAGTTGCACGTTGTGTGGACGAGCTCTACATTATGTTGAAAAAACGTTTTTTATTTTGAATGAAATGTAATTTCGAATGAAATCTGTGAACAATAAATCTAGTTCTTAAATAAATCAAAGTATGATTCTTCCGTCAAATTATTTGATAAATTAATAATTTTGTTAACCGAACTACTAATTTTATTAACCGAGATACCATCCTATACATTCAACGAAATACATCGAATCCACTCAAGAATTTTCTACGTACCATTGAAAAAAGATTTTATTATGGCGATCAGCGATACACGTTTTGAATATTTAATAAAATTGAAGACACTGCGAACGAAATACTTTATTGCATATTGTGTACTTTATCGATATATCGATTGATTATATAAAAATGGATCGTCACAACATCAATTGGAAACGGTCATGGTTTAAGCGTGATGAATCAACAATATTGATAGATAAATTGCATCAAAAAAAGACAATATTGTCAAATTGGTAGGATTACAAAGGTCTTATGTATTTTGAGCTGCTTTCAAGAACCAAACGATTAATTCATATGTTTCTTGTCAACAACTAATGAAACTAGAGGAAACAATCAAAGAAAAACGGCCAGAATTGGAAAATCACAAAAGAATCTTATTCCACCAAGATAATACAAGGCCTCAAACATCTTTAACTCGTGGAAGTGATTTCGCATCCCCCATATAACTCTGATTATCATTTATTTTAAAGTTTGTAAAATTTTTTGAATGGTGAAATTTTCAATAATAATGATGATTTGAAATCACACTTGGTTCAGTTTAGTTAAAAAGAAGATCTATGAACGCAAAATCATGAAGTTGCCAGAAAGATGGCAAAAGGTCATTGGACAAAATGAAAAATACATAATTGATTAAAGTTCATTTTTTGTATAAAAAAAAAGGGAATTTTCATTATATGTTGATAAATTTAAGGATAAATCTAAGTGAAAAAAGAAGCTTCTCTACTAAAAAACTTTATAGTTTTCCTTACTTAAAATTGATTGTGCTTAAAATTATATTGACTTTATTTACAGCATCAATCTACAACACATTCTGGTTTTTTCTTCTATAACCCTGTCTGATAATTTCCTTGCATAATTTCAATCATCTTAGTTTTACATCCAAACATCTTTTTTTCATTTCATATCATTTCTGTTTTATTTCAATTCTGTTTAAAAATTATTTAAAATAACATCTACCTTTATATAATAACAGGCTTTCATGAATTCACAGATTTTCATACGGTTGCGATAAGATTTTGAGTTCATCTATTATGCATTTCATACATACTGATATTTTGACGTTTTTCAACAAAATTATTATCATAATAATTCTGGTAGACATTTTTTATTGGGACACTATAAATATTTGACGTCCTTTTTAATGATAAAAAAATAACGAGTAGAAACACGTATTTAAAACTTACAATTATAAGTAAATTTTGAAGTTATTTATAAATACGATGCATAAATAAATAAAAATAAAATAAAAAAATAAAAACGAAAATCTTTCCCAAACAAGAATCGTCACTTAATCTTCTGTGTGATTGGCAGGGATACTAAATTTTTCATTTTTTTAACTCATTTATTTTTGCCAATAAAATACAAAAAATATAAATACAAATATAAAGTACAAAATATAAATACAAGAAAACTCTTATGCGAAGAATATTAGTATAACAGAAAATATTAGTATACCAGAGCACTAATCATGCGCTCGCAATGTAATGTTATTTTGAGTCTAGCATTGTATCTAATATTACACGTATTTATAGGGATGAAATTAGAACAGCAATTTAGATACAATATTAAATGGTTAAAAAAGGCAGCTAATAGAAAAAAAATGTTACTATCAATCTTTGATAATTGAGGTAGGTACATTTCTTAGCAGTAGGTATATTGAAGTTTTTATAAATGATTTGTTATTTGTTTAATGTTCACCATCTTTTGTTCAAAGCGTATGTGACTTCAACGACAGGTATGGACAAAACGCCGTCCCTCTATGCCTCTATCGTAACGGTGTAGAAGTTTGTTTTATTATTTCCCTTTCTTGCGTATATAACAATTGGTTTCGTTGAGTAGAATAAGTAATGATAATAGACTGAATGCATACTTTTCGGTCTCTCTCATTGTTTTAATATAAATTAAAACATGAGTTCATTTACACATTACCTATGAAATGGAACTCTTAGCACTTTCTTACGTGGTTGCCCCTGTAGGATTAGTCCATTCTATACTACTTCTATTATTACTACTATTAATAATAATTTGTTACCATTACTATTATTGATAATAATAATAATAATAATAATAATATAATATAATGTAATATAATATAATATAACAATAATAATAAAAAAGTACTTAAATATTATTTATATACATTTGGATATTATTTAATACATTTTATATTGTAATAGTAAAGCCAACTGGCTTCCACTAATCATGTAAGTATAGAAACAAATGCATTACGATCATAAAATAAAGATAAAGAGAAACATAGGGGACGAAAACAAAAGAAACTTTTGTTCAGATGCATTTGTATTAGATGGACGGCCATGCGCCGAAATTATCAAGGACACGATTTGTTAAAAATTCGCGCTTCTAACTACTGCGTAAAATGATATATGTTTAATTTTTTTGTTATCATAAATTACATCATATTGTCATCATATGTGTCACGATTTATACAATATAAGTATATTCTCTATTTATTCTTACTATTTTTTTACTATATTATTAGATTACATATTATTATTATAGTAATAATAATACTAATAGTAATAATATGAAATGAACTACTACAGAGGGAACGATATCAAAATAGCGCTGGGAGAAAAATCTCGTAGAAAATATAAAAATGAACTCGTGTTTTGATATTTATTAAAAATAATATAGAATATATATATTCACTAATTGTTAATTTTGAAAAAATAATCGATAAATGTATATACTTTATATGCATTTGTCATCGAACAAAATTATACTGCTGTTATGTCTCATCTAGCACAGATTACCGTGAAATTCACATCAGCCATCACTGGAAGAAATAAATATAAAAGATTGGATAGTAGCCCTTTACTAAATTATCAAATAAAGAGAAAAGAGTAAATTAATTCATTATTTTTTTTTATATCGATACGATAAAAAAAAATCACCGGAATCTTGTTAGTCTTAAAACACCTAGGATTCCTGAACTACGAATCTGGACGCTTGTCAATCTACTATGTATTACTTACAGAATTTTTCTTTTTAGTTTATAAAGTCTAAAAAAAACTAAACATTTTTCCAAAATTTAACAATATTTTAAACTGATATTCTTTGATATAAACAATTGGACACGTATTTCCTTATTTTTGCGATAGAATCATGTGATCAAAGCTCATTAAAATGATTGAGTGAGCTTCTCCGTGCGAGCATCATGAAACCCATTTCTTTACATATGAAAATATTCCAAAAATTTGAGCATCAGCTATTTACGCACGAACCAAGCAAATAATCGCTACTTCACGGATATAAAACATACACTATTTAAATGTATATGAAAATTAGTAGTGAAAGTATGAGCTTCATCTTTTTTGTTGCAAATTTCGCCACAATACTAAAAATGTTCTTCACGAAAAATATCGAAAATAGCATTTACACCATCAGGGAGAACAGATGTAATTCTCAATCAATTTTGATGAACAACGTTTCATTTTAAAGACGAAGGTTTAATCCACGACGCCCTTTCGGTGGTCTTCTGCAAAAGCTTTTTATTTGTGCATAAGCTATTCTTGAAAAATACCATTTTTTAGCACGATGTTTTTTTCGAATAAAATAAAGCTTTTTGAAAAGTTTTCTGGAAGGGCGTCGTAGATTAAATCTTTTTTTATGTTTTTAAAATGAAACCTTGTTCGTTAAAATCAATCAAGAATTACGCCTATTGATGACGTAAACCATTAAAAAACCAAGGTTGGTAAACATCCTTAAGTTATTTGTGAAAGGAAATAGAAATATAAAAATATAAAAAAATAAAAATTTTTTTTAAATGAGAAAAAGAGGATAAAAACAATTTTAAAGTCCCCCTAGAGGTACTAACCGCTTGCTTCTTTTTTATTAATTTTTTTTAATGCATTTATTTACTGTCAGGGTCAAAAAGTATTTTATAATAATTTACAAACATAATAAAATAAGATCGTTAAAGAAACAAAAAATAATAACTTAGGCTAATGGTTCTGAAGTGAGCGCTTATAGACTTAGGAATAGGAATTGTATAGTACTTACGATTCACATATATGTAGATATTAACCCTTTTCAGATGTATCCGGCAACCATCTGATGACCTGTGTGGCTGAGCGCCGGATATATCCGGCATCCATCTAATGACCTATGTGGACGAGCGCCAGATACATCTGGCATCCATGTAACAGTCCATGGTTTTTTCGAAAATTTTTTTTTCATCTAATTGATATTTGTGCATGGAACGCGTACTGCTTTTATAAACATGAAAAGAACCATAACCATGGCGAAGTTTCAGTTGCACTTGATAAAACAAATAATTGATAAATATCATAATGATTATATCAATCATCAAAGAAGAAAAACTGATTATCCGATGAGTCTAACAGGAAGACATTTTCCATCATTGTATACATCAAACGGAAAGAACCGGAGCCGAAGGTTTGTAGTTTGCAGTAAAAATGACAAAAGATCGGAATCAAGATATGAATGCAAAGATTGCAGTGTTGGTTTATGTATAGATCTATATTTTAAAATATATCACACCCAATTATATTATTAGGCGTTATATGTATAACCATATATTAACTAAAAATAAGTAAAGAGTAATTGTTGTGTATATAATTTTGTATATAATCTCGTATGTAATCTTGTATATAACTCTGTACAGAATTTTATATATATATCTTTTAATATTAAAGCTACAAACGATACTTGTTGGAAATAACATTGTGTTATTAAGCACAGTTCTTATTTAACGCTTAAGAAAATCTTCATATAAAAAAGGACTGACTATGTGCTATGTGCGCATTTTCGGCGCGACACCTCGTACAGCAGGAATGTCACGGCGGACATCGCGCTCGTTCAAAAGGGTTAAAACTAATTATCTTTGGCTATATCTAATCACAGTAAAACACAGAAAAGCAATCCTGAAAATTGTATTAATGGTGTTAATTGATTTTTGTTTTTAGGTATAGTTTTAAATTTTTATATATGTTTATCTTTAGATTATATATTTATGAATGGATATATGTACGTGCGCCCATTCGCATATATATTTCAAACATATATTTGCAGCATATTTACATATGTGCACATATTACATGCATATTTATGCACACTCATACTTATTTACACATCACACATTATACGTACGTATACATGCATAACTATGTACATACACATATTTTTATATAACTAGTTGTGAATTTAGCTCAATTTACATAAGTATTTATTTAAAAAAGAAAAAGTAGAAGTGAATACAAAATATGAAACTAATAAAAAATAAGCATGGAAATAAAAAAGAAAAAATAAAAAAATTATTTCCTCCCCGGCGGGGAATCGAACCCCGGTCTCCCGCGTGACAGGCGGGGATACTAACCACTATACTACCGAGGATGTTTATATCTTTGTAGAAACATTTATAGTATATAAACACATTAAATATAATAACTATTATACTATTTTTTTTGGTTATATAGTAAATATAAAATAATATATAATAATATTTTTTTTTCACAATGTTATTTCGTGAACATAGGAGTGACAATTCTGATCCTGTTTTATTTGCTTAGTTATAAGAAAGAATAGATAACCCGGAAATTCAAAAAAGGGTATATAAGTGAAGTATGTAACTATATTTTTGTACTATAATTCGATTTTAAAGGAATTCGATTTTAGAAAATTATACTTTAAGAAAAATTTGAAATTACAATTTTTTGTAAAATATCTCAATAACAATGAAAGATACATAACAATAGTTTAAACAAAAGTTATATTGTTTTATTGTATCTGCTAAATGGCGTAAAGAAAATGTTTGAAAAGTTCATGATTTGTGAGCGATCCTTCCTTTCCAGCATCATTTCTTAACAAAATTTATTTTAGTATACATTGTTTAGTATACGTTTATATTTAGTAATATGTTTAGTATACATCTTTTCATAGCTTATATTTATAAGTCAACGATTTATGAATATAATTTTTTTTTTTTTTCATTTAAATAAACTAATTATTTTGAAATATGACGTCCATATTAGCTGTTTTCTTTAATAAACTGGTTTCAAGAAGCAATTTTTGAATAATTCGCGTTTATTTTATTCATTTATATGAAAATTATTAATATTAAATTTCACTATGACAGTGTAACAGTTTTTATTAATAAATAATTAATAAAAATTAAAATAATTAAATAATTAAATAAAAATATTATAATAATTTATAAATAAATGAATACATAAGAATTTTCATTCTTATTTTGTATATTTTTACATATTGAAGTGTTTGGTAAATAGCTAACAAGAAAAATAGTGGAAATCACGATTTGTAATTGGTACAATAATAGTATTCCTCATAGAAATGTTTGAAACAAAGATACTCAACAGACCACGCTCATCACGTAAATGCTAACGCGCCAATATTATACTACATATTAATAGAGCCCATTCATTCTTAAAGTAGGATTTTGAAACTTGTTGAAATGCGTTTTAAACAAAGTATATCGAAAAAGATTTTTGAATTTCAGCGAAGAAAGTTAGCTATGAGTTAATGATTACTCTTATTAATTAATAGTCTAATTGATTACTCTTATTAATGATTACTCTTATTATTTAATAGTCTAATTGTAATTTAATTTCATTGCGTAAATGCAGTTTGATATCTTCGTCCGCACCAAATTTTTTGCGCGCATATAAAGTTTGAATGCCCGTTATTTTTTTTGAATGACTGAAAATGTTACTTTTTTGTTTTCTGAAATCAACTAATTTAACTGATTTTTACAGTATTCCGACCACGAATTGAGTAGTAGCATGCTTTTACAGTCAGTATTAGATAGATATATTTAGCTAAACCAAGTTTTAAAATGTTTTAAATCTTGCGTGATACAATTCTATGCACGTTTTTAATTTCCAAATCCATCATTTACTTAATTTAAATTCAGGTAGGTATTCTACCAGGTTTTTTATCTTTAAACTTATGTAACTGCTGCACGGATTTAATCTACCGACAATTTCTCTGTACAACGATAAGCGAAGGATTTTTTTTCCACTTTTTCAGAATTCCACTTTCTTGTCATAATTTAAATTGACTTTTCTATCTACATCAAAATATTATAATAATTTATAAATAAATGAATACATTTTACTTTGTTCTATCAACAATACACTTTTCAGAGTCAAAAATATCTTCTTCTTCTTCTGTAGATATGATGTAATTTACAATTTGAGCGTTATGTGATTTTTATGAATCAGTAAATTCAAGCACATAATCATGTTCAATTGATGGTATGAAATTGATGATGTGAAATACATATTTTAAAAATTAGTTATTAGATCACAAATTTCATAATTTCTATCGATTTTACTGGTGTCTACATTATATTCGCAATTTGAAAAGTAGGGGATAACATGTTTATTATATTAGCGACATTAATCGAAATGACTTTAAAGTAATTGATTTTATCTAATAGAATGACATCATGTACACTTGACTGCTGTAAATGCAACTGACAATAAGCTACATCCAAAGAAACATGTAGAACAAGTGTAGAAAGTATTCGTACACTGATCAATTTGAATTAATACTTCGTGAAATTGTGATTTATAAACTAATTTTTTATAAACAATGATATATATTATATTTTCGTAAATCTCTAGAGTAGATATAATAAAAAAAAAATTAATTGTTTGTACAATTTACAAAATTAGAAAGAAAAAAACAAGAAATATGAAAGTAATAAGTATTCATGTAGTTCTTATTTCGAGGTGTTTACAAGAGAGTTTATAATATGAACACATTACGTTATTACTTCCTATTTATAATTGATCTCGACAATCTGTTTCAAACTGTTATTAACATTAGCAGAGTTCAAAACTTTGCATTCTTAAAAATTATTACTGTAAAATGTATTATTACTATAAAAATAAATTATTATTGTAAAAATGGGACGGAAACATACGGAATACGTGTGGAATAGAAGAAAGAAAAATTATTATTAATTTATACAACCAGTGTAAAAATTTATTAGAAATTTCGCAGATTATAAGTAGATTACGATCTACTATACAAAATATAATTGATAGATACGGATTAAAAAAGAGACTGCAAAATAATTGGAGAAGTGGACGTCTGCAGAAAATCAATTAGTATACTGAACGAGTTGTTATTAGAATGATAAAACAAAATCCAAAAATAAATGCAATAAAAATAGTTGAATATTTTAAAAATAATTTAGATATTGATGTATCTGTTAGCATTGTGCGTAATTATATGAAGTCAAGGATATCACGGTTAAGTGGCCCGTAAAAGGTATTTTGTAAATAAAGCGAATAGAAAAAAGATTGATATTAAAACTCTTCAATAATAAGTAATAATAATACATAGTTTGAAGATTGACCTAGTTTTGTAACATATATACGTAACTGGAATGTAAATTTTTATGCCATGTGCATAGTGTGGCGAATATCTTTCTTTCAAACGTTTCTATGAGGAATATCATTATTGTACCAATTACAAATCGTGATTTTCACTATTTTTATCATTTACTACTTACACAACTTTTGAATAAGGAAAAATATACTAAAGGAAAACTACTTATATATTCATTTTATTAATAAAAACTATTACACTGATATAATTAAATTAAATATTAATCATTTTCATGTAAATAAACATAAAATAAATATAAATTATTTATTATAAATTAAACCATTACCACTGCTAAAATATATTTCAAACTTGATAATAATTGGTTTATTTAATTGAGAAAAGAATTTTAACACATAACTCGTTGCCAATTATGGAAAGAGGATACCGGAAAAGAGTATTCCATCATATATATTAAAATAAATTTTTTCTCAATTACATCAATGATAGTGACATTGAAAAACGGATGTTCATCAAAAACAATCTTCATGCTGCAATAAAGGTAAAAAAGGAATGTTTTGGATACGTATAAAAAAGAATGGACCGTCCATTGCGCGTATACAAAAAATGCTAAAAAGAACTTGCTGTAAAGGGAAACTAATCAGAAACATGGCAGACAAATTAACTTTGCATCAATGTCTAGCGATTCACCGGCATTGTGATTCAGTGGAAAATATGAAGAAAGTGATATGGGCAACCTATTGCTATTACAGCTTAATAGACGAGAAACCGTAAAATCAGAATTGTTCTCCTGCTGCAATTCATGATTTATGGTATGGTTATCAGTATACTAAGACAAACAACAAGCTTGCCTCATTTAAACACGATTATAAACCATTGTCTCCAGGTATTTTCTGTTTTTATTTCTATTGTATACGCACGTCGACCAGTCGCTGACGACCAAATCAACGGAAGACAAATAAACTAAACGATCAATGCGGTCAATAAACCGCTTAGCTTTCAGCACTGATCATCGAATTTTCGCAAGACAAAATTTGCTGACAATCAATCACAAGAAATTCGATCAATAAATTATTTACCTCGCGAACTAGAATAAACTATTTCGCAAGACAAAAATATCGACAAATTAATCAGCTAAGAAACTCCATCAAGACCATAAAGAACAAACTGACAGAAATATGAAAGAAAGGAAAATCGTGACCAATGAGATTTAATTATTAATTAAAGAGATCTCTCCTTCTGGGTCCTTTGGACTTCCAGCAGATATAAAAATGCTCTTGTATGGAAACTAGGATGGATCGGTTATGATTGGATTATCATGAATCTAACGTACTTTTATCATTTTCGTTTTTTTTTATTGTTATAATCGTTGATTTCGCGTTGCTTTCACATTGTACTATTGATTCGTGTTTTTGGAAATTGTTGCCATCTTAGTAAATGAAATTTTCTATTGCCTATGTTTCGAGAACAATTTTTTATCTGAACTGTACAACGAAAAATACATACTGTTTTTGTAAGAGTAGAAATCTTTCGAACCTCCTACCTTCCTCATCCCTGGTTGAATCGCGTAGAAGCTGTAACTCAAAAGAGGATCTTAGTTAAGAGTGAATTTTAACTTGTCGCGTCTCGAAATTATCCCACCATATAAAATCATCTTTCTATTCGATTATTTCCTCTTTTATTGTTAAAGTCCGTGACTCGACTGGTCAGAACATAAAGCTGGCAAGCACATACGACAAATGTTACTCGTTACATTCTTCGTCTCATCTGCAGACAGAAATAAAGAATAATACGGATTCACTTTACGTTTAGCCAAGTTTTTCTTTCTATTCGTCTTAGAATTTTGACGTCTTGGTAAAAATTTTGAGATTACTAAAGGCTTCAGAATTCAAAACGTATTATTCGAAGAGTCATAACACACCTTTTTTTTATTAAATCGTTTAACCACTCGACGCCAGCGTTCCTGAAAGACGAAACTGAGATATGCAGAATTAAATCCTTCCTTTAGTAGAATACATTAAATCATCTAATACTAACAGTAACCAGATATTTTGTGTGGTAAGATACGTGTTACAACGATAATGTCTGTGGAATAATCTAAGGATAGGATAAGCACGTGTCTGTTTTCTTTCATAGGGCGGGGCAAGGGAAAGAGTGGGCATGGAAAATTCGAACTAAAAACGTGAATTGTATATCAGAAGAAGAAACCCTATCAACTCAGATAAGTATGTTTGAGAATTTTTCTGGATGAACGTTTTCACCGCCGTCAGCATTGTATGTAGAAGCAGAGCATCAAATAAAATCCGACATCCTGATAACTGAATAATCCCATTTCAGTCATTAAGAGTTGATGTAAATCTTAACATCAGTCCGGCTAGTCAGTCTTAAACGAGCAATTTTAGCAATTATTTTTCTCTCTCAAACAACTTAGAGTGAATTATGGGAGTATGACAATGGATATTAGAAATGAAATAAAATTTGTAAAGACATACCAGCGTAAAATTTAGATTGCTTTAATTCATCTATCGTAAGTAAAATCGAGAATATATTTTGTTATTATATTACACAAATTGTCTTGTTTTCAACTTCGGGGCACATTATCGACACGAGTCTCAATAAATCCATTTCCTCTCATTTTTCCCTCGAATCCTTTGATTCGTGACACGAATTCCTTCATTCTATCTTTGAATCGCTCATCAATACTCGTAGACTTGTAGGCATAAATAATCAAAATTTTCACAAATTTGTATTCTATTAATTTAAGAGCCGCCCACGATAAATGTTGAAGCAACGTGACCAAAATAGACCGTTTTAACCCTCGTGCCTTTCAAAATAAATAGATTTTAGAAAGTCTCTGACCCTGCACGTGACAAATTCATATTTTACAAAATAAAATATTGATGTATAATAATCATGCTCATGTGTTTAAAAGTGTTACAAGCTAATGATATTACTTTCCTCATCTCACTATGATTATTTGTAAGTAAACGAAAAATGAAGTGGATTCGTTATATTTATTATATAAATAAATATTACAGAATAATAAACAATTGATTAACAATTTTGATCCTTATAAGTCTGTATAAAAATATTGTGTTTTTTATTCTAGTTTATCGTTAAATGAAAAGAATAGAAAATAATGAAAATGTAATTGAGAATTATACAATGAGGCTATTGAAATTTAAGAACTGTAGAAGCTTAAGGTAAATTTTGTTGTGTCAATATATTATATTAGGTATTCAGAGATCATATACATATTATGTCTTTTTCTTTTCTATTTTTATTTACGAGTTTTTTTTATTTATTTTGTATCGATTTAGACTAATTATGCTCTATATCATCTTTATATACACATGTAAAGAATATAAAGATTTATATAAGACCTAAAAAAAAGTAATTTAAAAAAATTAAAATCACTTTTGAAAACAAAAAAAATAATTACATGAAAAGTATACTTGTATACATTATATACAAGTATACTTGTATATTTTTCATTCGACGAAATTTCATTTTTCATCTGCTTTTTTAATTCTTCGTATCTTACAGTGAAAGATGGTGAATGTACTGTATCAAAAAGACGTAACTCACATTACAAACGCACTGGATATATATATATATATAACCGGTAGCTACTTCTGGAAATTGTAGGGTGACATCAAGCGGTAATTCTTAAAAGTTCGAGGCATACTCGATTGATAGAATACGATAATAACAAGTTATTACATAAAAAATCTGATTATAAAAAGAACGAAATTTTAAAAAACTGTCAAAAATAAAAGTATTTTGTTAATTTTATAATTTAATTCATCGAGAAAAGCGCTTACTTCACTAATAGAAATTCGCGGTTGAAACTTTAATCTATTGCTGTTGGCACTTGACATTGATATTAGAATTATAATGGAAACGTCACTTCTTCGAGACTTGATGTATAAATTTGTAATACGATGGAATGAAAATATGTATTTACAAAATACATTTTCTTTTACATATTTTTATTTTTATTTACATATTAAATAATATATAATAAGATAGAAAAAAAATGTAAAACAGACTAAATTAAAAAATTATAATAGAATATAAAAGTAATTAATAAGAATAATTGTATTGTAAAATTTATTAAATACATTATCATAGATATATATTAATAACACTTTCACTTTGAAAAGTATATCTTATAATTATATTAATATGTTCTTATATAACAAATTTTATATATGTATTTTTTATAATACCTCAAAAATATATAATAATTTTTTAGATTTTAGACAAAAAATACTACGATGTCGACTTTCTAATTAATGGTTATGTTTTTATATTGATACAATGTGTGGTATATTTTGTTGTATTTCTCAACATTCAAAAGAAAGTGTCAAACATTTTGATGAGGTAAAGATCTTTATTTTTTAAATAACAATTAGTTTTTACTTCTTTTATTGTTTTATCAGTGTATATTACTATGTCAGTATATCAACAATTTCTCCTGTTTTTTCTTAATATCAATACTTTTTTTTTTATATTAATATTTTTCTATATTATTTTTATTTTTTAGTGGGATGGATGCAAAAACCTTATAACTTCTAGAGGTCCAGATAAGTTAGTTAAACACTTTACAACGTTAACTGATACATGGTGTGGACATTTCGCAGCAAGTATATTGTGGATGCAAGGTTTGAAGTTAGTAGAGCAACCGCTAATTGATTCAAATGGTAATATTCTTCTGTGGAACGGAGATGTTTTTTCTGGATCTTTGGTAAATGTTTTAGTAATTCTTTATTTCTCAATAAAGTTGTACTAATATTAATTAAAACGTTACATAAAATTATAGGCAAAAGATGATACATGTGATAGTATTACTATTTTAAATGCGTTCAGTACATCTCCTAATATTACAAACATACTTCAGTATATCCAAGGACCATATAGTTTCATATATTTTCAAAAATCTAGCAAATTATTATATTTTGGAAGAGATATTATTGGAAGACACAGTTTACTTCTACAGTTAAATAATGAAAAAAACGTGTTAACTATAACATCTGTTGGTGCTAAATGTTTTAAAAATATAATGGAAGTTCCTGCAATTGGTATATTTGCAATAAATTTATCTGATATGAACATAAATCTTACTTGTTATCCATGGAAAGAACCAGATTTTATATTTGGAAATACCATTGAAGAATTGAGAAATGCTTTAAATGTAAATATTAATATCAAAGAGACAATAGCAGAACAAAATCTGTCTAACAAGATAGTAATGCATTTACATTCAACTATTGAAGATTTAGATTATTTAGTAAATAATCCTTATGTAGAAGACTTTAATAAAATGATAGAGCATTTATTGAAAAATGAAATTGTCTTTGGAAGAGTAGAATATTTATCTAAACTTTTACATAAAGCAGTTAAAGTTCGAATAAAAAAAAAACCGAATTTCTGCAAGAATTGTATCGTACTTGTATTGAAAGGAGAAAATATTATTTGCGATCATGCAAAAATTGGTATATTATTTTCTGGTGGACTTGATTCAGCTATTTTGACATTAATTGCTCATAAATATGTACCACAAAATGAACCTATTGATCTAATAAATGTTGCATTTGAGAAAACTGTTAATACAACTCAAAAAAATAAACACATTAAAAATACAAATTTACATATCTCAAAAATATATGATGTTCCAGATAGAAAAACAGGGAGACAAACTTTCTCTGAAATATTACAAATTTGTCCGGATAGAAAATGGAATCTTGTTGAGGTATGATATAAAATTTATTATCATTTAAATAAAAATGAGAAATATATATTACCAATACTATTATTATTTCAGGTAGATGTAACACAAGCAGAATTACAAAAATATCGATCTTCTCGTATCAATGATTTACTTTATCCCCTCTGTACTATCTTAGATGAAAGTTTAGGTTGTGCTATGTGGTTTGCAAGTCGAGCAAAAGGTATAATTACAAAAACGGATATAGAGTATGAGTCTCCATGTCGTGTACTCCTCCTAGGTATAGGTGCAGATGAATTATTTGGTGGATACATGAGACATAGAAAAATATTGAAACATAAAGGCTGGAATGCTTTAAAACAAGAGTTGGATATTGAATTAGCCAAAATTTCTCAAAGAAATTTAGGAAGAGATGATAGAATAGTTTCTGATCATGGTAGGCAATCCAGATTACCATATCTTGATGAAAATGTAGTACAATATGTTCAACAATTGCAACCATGGGAAAGGTATTAAAACCAAAAAAGAAGTATTAGTCAATTTTTTTTAGTAGCTTATTTTTTAAATATTTGTTTTGTTTTCTACAGATGTTATCCAACAGAAAAAATGCCATCTGGTTTAGGAGACAAATTACTCTTACGTTTATTAGCACGTAACCTAGGTCTTCAAAATACTGCTACTTTTCCTAAAAGAGCTTTTCAATTTGGATCTCGAATAGCTAATAGTAAAGAAAATGCTAAAGATATTTCTAAACGATTGTAAAATGGACATAAGATAATTAAGTTAAAACGAATATATTTTTATAACATCATGAAATAAATTAGATAAATAAATATAAAGCTATTATAAAGACTATATCTTTTATTACAAAAAATTTTGTATATTTACTAATTGTCATTAATGCATTGATTGGGTAGTAATCTTGTATAAATCATTACATTTATCTGGTATTTCTCATAACTTTTCGTAGATCAATGATACAGAAGAATTCATTGTTATACTTTTTATATTAGACCTTATTTTTATTAGATAATAAAATTTTAATCTCTTAAATGTTATAAAAAAATATCTTAGTCATATAAATAAATGTTAAGCCAATGTTATAAATAAAGTTCACAAAATTATTTACAGTAACAAATCAATGAGTAAGAAAGTAACAATTTTTAATCACCCGGCACGTCATCACAATTAGTCAAAGTGGAATGAATACAATGTAATTCGTTACCCATTAGTGGAAAGAATCGATTCTGACGGTCACAATTGTTTCGTGAATAGAAAAGGGATCTTCGAAAATTAGAGTGACTCATTAGGTATCATGCTTCGTTTATATTTTTTATGTGTGTTACTATGTTAATATATTTTTTCATACTCGATCTGTTCCTTCTGAGAGATAAACTATACAACTATCTGTTCAAGTCAACTTTACCTCTGATAATTTGAATAGTAATTGTTAATTAATAATAGTGTTATAATTTTATTTTTTAAATACTTTCACTTTACAACATACTTTCAAGTACTTAACAAGAACAAATATTTATTTAACAAAAACAAAAAACTAATATATGTACTTTTTCTGTAATAAAGTATATATAATAGTTATACACAATAACAAGTTTATCTTAACCATTGAAAACCTGAACAATCACTATGTTTCATGTGTTTTATTTATATAAAAAAAAATCAATATCAAGTTATGATACAATAATGACAAAGATATATTTATAGTTCTATATATTTAACCAATTTAATTTGTTAAATGAAAATTTAGTTATCATTCCGAGATTTGAAATTAGTTTCAAATGAAAGATGATATTATGTATTGTACAAATAAAAAACATCAATGTTTTTGGTTAATCATTTTTTTAAAAATACAATTTTAAATTTAAAATCTTAATGTCAAACAGTCAAATCTAATTTTTACAACTTGATAAAAATCGATTTAACGGAAAGTAATATTCTTTGTTCGTAACATATAATTTTGATAAAAATTAATGTTTTTTAGACACAAACACGAAGAATATGTTATGTAATCTTTTTCACAAAAAGTTTTGGCTTATTCTAACTTTACATAAAAATGGAATTATGAACACTTATGTTCAAAATTAACGAACTAAATCAATTTAATCTAAATTTTACAGTACATTTTTGTGAAAAGTGGATATATCTAATATCAAATTAAAAAAAATTCATTGATTATTCAAAACTTAGTATAGATATTTTAATATCAAAATATAATGTAACAGTGCTTGTGCTTAATGCATAAAAATGAGTATTATGCAAAGTTAATAATATAAACAGAGAAAATAGAAGACGTATACAAGGAAAAAGGAATATTCATATAAGAATTGAATATGGGACAGTAACACTTGAAACTTTAAATACTTGAATATTTCTTATATGTATATTGTCAAAGATTAAAAAACAAAGAAAAAAATTAATTTTCGCCTAGACGACATTACAATATCAAAACTTTAAATCAATTTTTTCAATAGATGATTAGTAAGAAATCTTCAATATTTCATAGTTGTACAATACTTAATGTAACATCTCAATCAAAAACGATCTGATCAAAAACTCATTTCATAAGTCTGAAACGCTTTTGTGAGATAAATTATATTAATTAAAATAGTTATTTAACAATTTTTATCTATTAAACTCTAATACTGTAAGTGGCAGATCTTCAGAGTTCATTATATTTTGTTTGTTAATATGCATATTATTTGTTTCATTTAAAATATTGGTTTCTGTTCGATTAATAACAAATTCTGGTAATAAAGAGGATGTTACTTCAGATTGAAATTGATAAGTATTATCTTTCCTATCTTCTGTATTTTTAAAACCTAAATTATGATTGATTGAATTTGTTCCATTATCCACATTCATTATACTTATCCTATTATTATTACTTTTAATTTCAGATTTATCTGATATGGAGTCACTTTCATTTAAAAAAACCGGGATTACTTCGGATTTAACACTATTATTTATATTTTTGCTTTGTTCAAAGTTTTTCAAAAACAATGGTAATTCTTGAGATGATACTTCCAAATGTTCATAGTTAACAGTTGACACAAGAATATTCTGGGCACTTAAATTTATATCTTTTTTATTTGTATTAATTTCTTCAAAATTTGGTGTGTTTTCTGTATTACTTCTCATAGAAGAAGGTTCCATGAAATTCACAGCATCTGAAAAATATATTATCTCTCCAATGTTAAGTCGATATGATGATTCAAGCATTGGTGACGATTTATCATCTTTATCATTATCTAATTTAGTGTTATCATTCATAAGTTTTGCTAAAGTTTCATCTGAAATATCGACAACTGCAGCAGGTCCATACTCTGGTCGCTTTGGTAAATCAACTGCAAATATGACCTTGATATTAATAACAAATTTTATTTTATAATAATTATTTACTTGATATAAATTGACCATTATAAAACCTTTTAAAATTTCATTAGCAACATAATCAGCAGCTCTAAACAATTCTGCTTTCGTAAGAAGATCTAATAAGTTTTGTAATTTAGGCCTTAGTCTACCCATTGTACTCCATTCTTCCAAGAAAATTTTTGCAGCATTCTCTCGATGCTTTTGGGCTACTTGATCAATTATGCTGATAGTAGTAAATTTATTATTTATTTAAGTAATTTAGTAAATGGATAATTTTTCTATATATTGATATAATAACAGTAATTACCTAATATGTTCACTATTAAACCTTGGCGTATTAGTATCATCTCGTGGAATAAATGCCATTAATTTTTTCCACGAGTCAGAAACATTTAGTATTTCTGCAAGTGCATATTTATGTGCTGGATGTAATTTTCGAAGTTCTGTGTTTGAAGTAATGATAAAATTTGCCATTATTTTATACGTAATTCGTGGAATAATCTCACTTTTTTTTTTGTTATATTAAAAATTATATTATTAAATTGATAAAGTACTTCGTTAAATTACTTGGCGAAAAAATAAACAAAACACTTTCTTAAATTACGTATTATTTCCTATTCTACGATCTTTTTTATTTTTTGCTATAACATAACATATGCTTGGATTTGGGCACAACACCAAAATAAGGTTAGCAATAGATATGATTCATGTTTGGATTCATTAACCAAGCTTACATAAATCACTCGTATAATAAGCATTTGAAAAACATAGTCATTAAATTGTTATATTGTCGGTAATTTCTGTTTTATCGACTTGCCTTAGGAAAGACATGATAACTATGAATAAAAATAAACGTGTTTATAACCCCTGTTTTATAGTGGTTTCATTAACAATAAAAAAGGCGTAATTTTTGACCGATTTTAATGAACAAGGTCTCATTTTAAAGACGAAAGTTTCAACTAGGATCCTGTTTGTTCAAATTTTTTAAAAAGCTTCATTTTTTTTAAAACATCATTAAAAAGTAGTATTTTTTCGAGAATAATTTATTCATAAACATAAAGCTTTTTTAAAAATTAAAAAAAATAACGTCTTCGTTTAAAACTTTATTTTTAAAATGAGACATTGTTCATAAAAATTGATTAAGAATTACGTCTGGACTCATTGTTGGCGGAAATGTTTTCGACATATTTTACAATAAAAAGTTTCATATAATGGCATCCCTTGAAATCTGCAGCAAAAGAGAAAAAACTCGTACTCCCACTATTGATTTTCATATATACACTTGAATGGTATGTGTTTTGTTTCTGTGAAATAAATGATTGCTTACTTGTTTGTTAAGTAAATTGATGATGATCTATTTCAAATACAAACAAAAATATGTTTCACGATGCTCATACGGAGAAGCTACGATAACTCGCTCGGATATTTTAATAAGCTTTGGATAGATGATTCTATAACAAAAACAAGGAAATATATGTTCGGCCTTTCGTGTCAATGGGTCTAATTTTCTAAAATATTATTAAATTTTATAAAAATCTATAGTTCTTTATCTTATTTTTTTATTTCTGTACTAGATACAAAAATTTTATAAACAATGTGTAGCACATTGGCAAGCATCTAGATTTACAATTCAAGAATCCTAGATTCTCAAAGCTAAATTATTTCGTCAATTTTTTTTTTTTTTTTTTATTGAATCGATGTAAACAAATATAATCAACTAATTTATTCTTTTTTTCCCTTATTTGATAATTTAATAAGGTATTATTGGATTTTTTATATTTATTGGCACCCCACCAATGGCTGATGTGAATTTCGCGGTGATCTGTGCTAGATAGGATAGCAGCAGTATAATTTTGTCCGGTGACAAACACATATAAAATATATACATTTGTCGATTATTTTTTCAAAAATAATAATAAATATATACTTATATATTATATATTATTTTTATAAAAATAAAAACATTAGTTTATTTCCTCCACACTATCTACGAGGTTTTTCTCCCAATGTTATTTTTTTTATGATTTCCTCTATAATAGTCCATTTTACATTATTACTGTTATTACTATTATTATTATTATTATAGTAATAATATATAATGTAATAATGTAATAATAAGAATAATGATAAAAAAAAAAATAAAAAAATAAAAGAATATACTTATATACATCATGTACACATATGATGACGGTAATTTATAATAACAAAAGGAAAAAGAATATATCATCTCACGTAATGGTTTTTTACGCTAATTTTCAACAAATTGTACCTTGATAATTTCGATATTGATCACCAATCGATAGATACGTCTCATCTATGTTGATTATATTTATATCCGTCTTGTTTTATTTTATATTCAAATAATATAATATATAAACATTCATTAATTATTTTTAATAAAATATTTCATAAAATCTTGTTTTTTTGTTGTAAATTTATATATTAGTTTTATATGTGACAATTACATTTATTATTCTTTATATATTTGTCGCGAAATAAATGCATCATACCAAATATGGATTACTGCGAGAAGCACGTAATCATCAAAAGATATACGTATGAGAGCATGAAACCGATTATGACACATAAGAGGGGTATAATCAAATAAGCTTATACACTGATATAATAGGCGTATGATGAGGTTAGTGTTTCTAGTTGCATTTATAATTCATACTTTATCCATATCTGTCGCTGAAGTCGCACACACTTCGAGCGAAGAATAAGAAATAGCCAAACTAAAAAATATATCCCGTGAAAATATGTCTAGTTTCGACACCTCGTGCAATGTTACATTTTAATAAAATATTTTCTTATATACTATTTTATAAAGTAGGATTTATTCAATTATTGCTATAGTATAATTATCAATTTGTAATATGTATATCAAGAAATAAATTACTAATCTATGGACAAGTGATAAGATCTAACCTATGGACCAATGAGAATTCTCAAAGTAGTTTTTTCTTCTCTTCACGTGGCGTTGTGTCTTTTCAAATGGACCGTTACTAAAAAAGTCATATTAGTTGGTAACGAGATATTATTGAAATTTTTAAGTTCGAGAAGATTATATTATTCTAATAAAATTATTATTTAAAATTTTGTCTTGTTTGATGATTTTTTATCGCTAACGAACTTCATATATTTTGTATGTATCTAAAGATATATAGTTACTGTGGAGTACAGTTTAGTTTGGTATAATTCATGCAGTACAAGATTCAAGCGGGAAAGTTTATGTTGGTTAAAATATAACTGAGATCAAAGGAAGAATGCAAGCTTTTTTAAAAATAGGTAAATTAGGAACAGGAGATACGAAGAAACCTTCTACTTCTCGTACAAAGGAAGAACGAAATGAGTCATTAACACCATGGGTAGAGAAATAGTAAGTAGTTTCTAATACTCTATTATAACCTTGTTATACTTTATTATATCTTATGATAAAAATTGTTATCGTAAGATATTATTTATTAAATGAGATTTGTAATTCATAGTTTCGAATTATAACTTTATATTCTCAACTACTTTTATTTCTAATTCATCTTTATAGTCGACCAAGAACAGTTGAAGATGTCGTCGAGCAAGCAGAAGTCGTTGAAGTCTTAAAACAATGCATGGATGGTGGCGACTTTCCAAATTTGTTGTTTTATGGTCCACCTGGTACTGGTAAAACTAGTACTATTTTAGCAGCATCTAGGCAATTATTTGGTATAATGTATAAAGAAAGAATTCTAGAATTAAATGCTTCCGATGAAAGAGGAATACAAGTAATAAGAGACAAGGTAAAATCGTTTGCCCAACTTACTGCTGGAAGCATGAGAAAGGAGTAAGTACAATCTTCTGCTTATTAGAGAAAAGAGCTTATGTTCTTCTCACATATTTATTGTACATAGTTAGTGCCAATGATGTTCTAGTAAAAGGTCTGAGAGATTAATTGAAGCATTATTTGTACAGTCATTTACAAAGTCATTTAATAAGTAGAATTCATTTAGTTGTTTTCAGGAGTTCAAATTAAGTATCTTTGTAACTCTTATTACCAACTAAACATAAAATTGCTTAAGGGATTATAAGAAATCTTGGAGATATTGTTAACTTTTAATCTCTTATTACAAGCAAACAAAGTATTAATATATTTCAGCATTGTACGTTGCTTCATTATTCTATATGATAACAACATTACGCTGAGGCATTTATAATTTATCTATAATCTTAATGAATATTATTTATATAGATTTTGAAATATGTATAGTTATATAAATTAATATTTTTAGCGGAAAGAAATGTCCTCCATTCAAAATTATTATTTTGGATGAAGCAGATAGTATGACCCATGCAGCGCAAGCAGCTCTTCGTCGTACAATGGAAAAAGAATCTCATAGTACGCGTTTTTGTTTAATTTGTAATTATGTATCAAGAATTATAGAACCTTTGACATCACGTTGTACGAAGTTTAGATTCAAACCACTTGGAGAGGAAAAAATTATTGAACGATTGGAATATATATGCGAGAAAGAAAGCCTAAAAGCTGAAAAGCCAGTTCTTGTAAAAATTGTAGAAGCATCAGGTGGTGATTTAAGACGTGCCATTACCTGTTTACAATCCATTGCGAGATTAAAAGGGAAAGGCATAGAAGTTACAATCAATGATGCACTTGAAATTATTGGTGTAATTATATCCCATTCTTTTTCTAAACTTTAAAGTAATAATATATTTTAAGCAATTTATGATGACCTTTTCCAAAGAAGCCTAATTTATGATAAAATTTCAAATCATCTATATTTTATAAAAGGAGTTTTAAAGAGAGGAACTTTACAATATTCATTGTACTTTTGAAGAGATAAAAGAGCTTTCTTTAAAAGTAAAATTTTTTTAAGTATTTTTATAAAGTATTTTTATATTTTTTAAAAGTAGAATTTAATATAAAACTAAATCGAATAAAAATCCACTTCTAAAAATTATAGCCATTTCAAATAACTTACTTGGTTGTATAAAATGGTACTATTTATATTTTATTATTTACAATCACTATATACAATTTTTTCATAATCTTCATTGTCATCATAAGCCAGGTTTCTTTTGAAAGAATAATAATTATGTTATTTATTATAATGTACGTTCATTTTTTCAGTTTGTACCTGACAATTGGCTTGATAATTTAATGGAAGTCTGCAAATCTAAAGATTATAATAAAGTAGAAGCGTTTATAGAAGATTTCTTACTGGAGGCTTATGCAACTTCGCAGGTATTTCTTTAATTTTTTGCCAAGACTCTTTTTGTTATTTTAATTATTTTGACATTTTTTTAGGTTATAGAGCAACTAAGCGATAGAATAATTTATTCTAATGAATTTTCCGATAAGCAGAAGGCAATGATTGCAGAAAAACTAGGGGTAAATTAAAATTAAAGAATTTTTGAATAATATTACATCTCTTTATTCCTATCTCTCTCCTTCCCCCCTCTTTTTCTTTGCTTCTCTCTCTCTCTCTCTCTGTGTGTGTGTGTGTGTGTGTGTGTGTGTGTGTAAGAGAGAGAGAGAGAATGAGCACAGTACGTTTGCTCAATGTAATACAATATCTTTATTGTGTTTTAGCAATGTAACTACAGGTTATTGGAAGGAGGTAGCGAATATATACAACTTATGGACCTCTGTTACTGTATTATAAAGGCATGCAATTGAACATGAATTTTTTTGTTAAATACGAGTCAAATGTTCTTTGCATCGTTTATATGATGTATATTAGTATATTTATATTAACAATAAAATAAATATTTTTTATATATTTTTAAGATAAGTATTAAACAATATCTAATATTTCTATTATGTGACTAAGACTTTTTTGCATAGTTTTAAGTAATAATACAGGTAAGGATATATAATATTTGAGTATACTAGCAATAGAACATTAGTGTTTTGTTAATTATTAAGAAAGAAAAAAAGAGATTTATAGAATATCAACAATACAAATAATTTACATTTAATAAATATATTGTCTTTATATAATTTGAATGCATTATTAGGAAATTACAAAAATGTTCAAATTTATTGCAGTTAATAAATATATAAATATACAGTCGATAATTGAATTCTTAATCCATGTATGAAGATAGAAAACTGGTTCCATTGAATTTTGATTGACCGATATTTATATGTAAATTAATCCTAGAATTGTCTATAAATGCTTGATTAGTGATGAATGTTAGATCATTTTGATTCATCATAAAAACCGTTGCAATTTATCCTATTGTATAATATTTAAGAAACGTAAATTTTATATTTATTTAATTAAATAAAATTCAATTCACTGCAATATCGTATAATTACTTAAATGAACTTAAGAATATCATTAAACAAAAAAATATATTTCAAAATGCGTTATTATTATTAATAATACTTATTCGAAATTTATTATTTAAGAGGTTTAAAAAAGATATTTTTATTTATTCAATAAACAAAGAAAGGCATTGGGTATTACTTTGGCATTTTGGTATATTTTTTAGTTGTTTAATTTAATCTAAAAAATAGTTTTAACTCAATAGAATAAATATTATATAAATTTATCACCCGTTTTGTTAATTTTTTTCCTACTGTTACTTTTTTTATCTTTTGTAATATTAATCTGACTACACTTTCGCAGTCAACCAATCATTACAATCTGGCGTTCATTGAACGAGGATTAAACTTTTTAACTTTTTAAATTCAAATATCAATTCTATTTTAACTCTTATAATAACTTATAAACTTTCAAGATATCATCAAAAAATACCTTGCGATTTTTAAAATTTATTAACATTAATTAACATATTTTTCTTAAAAATGAAGATATTTTCACGTTTTGTTTCTTTTTTTATTTTATTATGAAATATATAGTAGGTTTTATGTAAAAGAAAAAAATTATTTTAACTACCACCAAATAAAAATTTGTAATGAATAACAGAAGAAGAAACAATTTTTTTTCTTTCTATTTTTGAATAAACATTGTTATATTTTTGCGGAAGTGGAAATAATTATATTTAATGGAATATAGAAGAATATTTTTCTAAGAATTCTTTTATAAGAATAATATATATAATATGTGGAGGTGATAAACGAAAATATGTTTCTCCGTGAACAAAGGAATAAATATTTGTTAAATAAAATATTTGTTAAATTATTTGCTATTTACAGTTTTATCTGTGAACGAAGAAACGACAATTTACGTTTATTATTAACACTACTTAAAATTTATTTATAAAATTTTTCTATAATCTCTCATGCATAGGTCCTATTTCCTAATGCCCGTTTTTCTTCAAAATCTTAACGGCTCGACTTGTAAATAACAAAAGCCAATCGAAGGCGGGACATGAGAAGCGCGGTAAATCTAACTCTCAAAAAAGTATACTTGTAAAGTTTTTCTTTTGTACAAATGAAAGTATTCTCAATGTCTTCAAAATCTTCTATTTTACACTGAACATACTTCCTTGATATTGATTTTTTTTTTGATCTGGCCAAAGATATTAATAACACTCATATGTTTATTATATTGAGGAATAATTTTCGGTTTCTTAATAGTAATTTCTTTTTCAAAATTAGCTAATAAACATATATATTTCTATCTAGTAAACGTATGTTATACTACATCAAATTATTTTATAAAAATAAAGTGTCATTATATATGAAACATATATGAAACCCTATAAACGATGGAATGTTCATTCCTACGATGTATTACAGAGTTTAAGAAATTTGGCCGACTGATTTCGAGTCAAAAGTAAATACTTCTATTCAATAAATAAATTTCAAAGTAATTATATGTGTGTGATTTCCTAATACACAAATAAATGTACCATACAAACAATATAGCATATTAAAGAGCTCTAATAGTTAAATATGAATTAATTCGTAGGGTCAACAGAAACAAAATATTTGAATGGAAAAATATTAAAAATCTAATGAAACATGTCCCTATATTAGTTATATCAGATAATATAGAAGTATTCTTATAATTTCCATAATTCTTAAATTTCTAGATACAATTCTATTTTTATATGATAAATATATGTAAAAGTTTCAGAAAAATATATGTAAAAAAATTCATGTTTAAAAAGATATACTGTATCTTTGGAAAATGGAAGATTGATTTAAAACTTAAAAAATCAGTAGAAATAATACAATAAATCATATGAAAAATTATGTTAAAATTTTATCATTTTTACGCTTTTATTATTTATTTCATAAAGATTGCACATGTTTATAAAAGTGTATTATATAAGATAAATTATCATTTGAAAAGAAAAATAACATGTTACTAATTTCATAAATATAAAGATTAGACAAAATAATATAAGTGCATACGTTTGCATAAGACCAATTATGATTAAAATCGAAAACAATTACACGGAGGTGAATAATGCGAGACAGATGTTGCATTCATTGTAATATGAAAACATTCTTTTTTCTTTGAATTTGAGTCGATCGTATTAAAAACACTATTATTTCCTCCCTCTCTCTCTCAAAAAAATTAATTTAAATTTATTGCTTCCCTGTTAAATATCTCGGACAAGATAACAACGTAGGGTATAATTTTGACATACTTCCTTCTTTTTCTTCCTATATTTGTTAGGTTAGAAGCAAACGTTGCTTAGAAGCGTGGACATTTAGAATTATATTTGAAATAAATGTTTTAATATTAGACAATTGCTTTACGAATTGAAATGAAAATATTTGTGATTCCGGGAAGTGTAGTATTTTATAAATATAGTCGTTCATTTATTGTTTTAAAAAATCAAGACAAATAAAAATGATTAAATGTTATCGATACTATTACGATATGAGTTTAATTATAAAATATATTATAATATTTATGGAGTATATATGTAAATTATATATAATTATTAAGATTTTGTTTTATCAAAAAATTTGAGGAAATCGATTTATTTTGATATTTACTCAAATTTGTAATCGACCAGGTGTAATAGATATTATAGGTTTGGCATTATTTTAACAATTCTATTTTTATTATCATTATTTATTTAAGATATGAAATATTATGTCCTACTTAAAAAAAAATTTATGTTAAAATTATGAAATATTTATGTTTTTTGCAATTAGTTTAGTATGCCCATATATGTACATTAATGCACATATCAATGAGGTCTTTTCCTGCCCATAAAAGGAAATTATTTGGTCTTCATGACATCTTTGCTAATTTTGAGGATAAAGTAAAATATTTTGATTGTTAAAAGCAACTTTTAGTATCAATTAGTAAAAATGAATTTGTATGACATAAATAATAATCTTATATAATATATTTCTAATTTTCAGTTACATAATTTAGCAATCTGTAATGTGGCTAATATTCTCAAAACCTCTTGGTCTAAAATATTTGGATAAGTTGATGACAAAATAGGATGGAGATGTTAGCGTTACCAATAATGGAGCAATTTTGAAGAAAACGGATATAAATGAAGTTTCAAAATTGTCCATTTGTCTTAATCTCTCGGATTGGAGATCATATTAATGGAGTAATTATATTAACTGGTGCTTTGTTGAGAACAAGTTGAACAATTATATAAAGCAATATATACGATAAGAATAGCGGATGGATTTGAAATGTATGACTGATCATTTTAAAACAATTATGTACAAGTTACCAGAAAGCATGGAAAATTTAGAATCGTACATCAAGATTACTATGATGTTACTGAGCTTTAAGATATAATTATTCATTTTGTAACGACTTCTGTCTTGAAAATTTTTAATATTTAAACAACCATAGTCTAAACAATATATCTTTATTTTTAGTATCAATAAGTGCTATAAACAAACGGCAGAAATTGTAATAAATGTTGTATTAACAATTTATGATCATATTACATATGATGTTAATTTTGAATTAATAAGAATATAAGAAAGGTTGGTGGAAAATACTATTTTAGTTTGCAGTGTAGTACTTCAGTCATTCACAGATTACAAAGATAATACTTGTATTGTCTGGATTGCTTTTTTCTAATTAGAGTTGATACCTTGAGCTATTCCCAGGGAAATGGCCTAAGAGAGGATTTAGAAATTTCTGTCTGATGTCATAGGTAATACATATGTGATCTATAAAATATAAATAATCTATTTATAACTTAATGAGTTAATATTACTTTGATTTTAATAATTTTTTTCAGAGGTTAGGGAATATCATACTAGCAATCTTAATTTGCCTTTTTATACTATCAAAATCGAAGACAAAAAATAAGCTACATGTCATTTTGGACGAAAATTATAGAATATTAGGTATACAAATATGAGATAGAAAAATTTATTGAAATGGTAAAATTGCTCAAGGAAACTGATACGACACTTGGCAGTAGGGATTTGATGGTGAAATAAATCATTTTCTTTTGCAAGATTTACCAGCAGTTAGACAGATTGGTGGTCTAGAAATAAAAGTAAGTTTTCATACAAAGTAGTAACGTCTTTTTTGTCTATATGTCTTATTTGTCCAATGATGACAAAGTACACTGGAGGAGGTGTACGAGTTTGGAAAATTGGTCTGGTTTAATTCATGTAATCTTTGTATTGTTTTACAATTTAATATCATATTAATTGGTATTAAAATAAAAAGATTTTTTTGAATTACCTATCTAAAGTGCCTGCTTTTGCGATTTCTCTGATGACTATAAGATTATGAGATCTGAGGGCTCTACCTTATATTTATAATTTAACATAGTGTTGTTAATATGAATATTATACTAAAATATAATTAATTTTTTGTAAATTGCTGTTGGAATGGGTAGTTATATCGTGTCAAGATTCAAAGAATTAATGCTAGAGAAATTTGGATACGCAGGTATTGTTCAAAAATTATCTTATGGCACTACAAAAATTGTTATTAAATAATGTAAGAATTTATGAGGCAATAAAATAGTTAGAACTTTTGATAACATTTTTTCCATAATACTTGTGATCTGATTCATGGAAAGAGAATTTCACATATGTTTTTTATGCATTTTACTGATCAAACTCTTCGAAAAAATATGAGTCTAACAAGGTTTAATATATTTTTGCTTTATTGCTGTGTGTTCATATTACAGCTTAGTATTTAAAATTATATAAAAAAAGATATTAATAACTTAAACACGGTGAGTATGTAAAACTACTTACTTAATTTTCTTTTTTTTTTTTTCATTTATTTAGATTATTGAAGAAATTGAACGTGCAATTCAGGATGCATTGTGCATTGTACATAACGTACTTAATACTAAGGATAAAAAGATTTTGTATGATGGTGGCGCAACAGGAATTTCATATACATTGATATGTGCAGCAGAAGCCAAGATGATCAATACTTCAGAGCAATATACATTCCATGCATTTGTTTAAGCTTTGAAAGCTTTTCAAATGGCATTGGCCGAAAATTCAGGTTTTCCTCTAGTAAATGCTTTTGTTGGCACAAAGGCTCAACGACTAATAGAAAATAATTCTGCTTTAGGAATTGATTATTCATATCGTGATATTGCAGACATGAAAGTGTAAAATGTTATTGAAACATTAACAAGCAAAACTCAAATTTTCTTGGTCATTTAATTAAATATTGAAAATCGATAACGCATACTTACGTTCATAAAATAATTCTACTGATGCTACCTAAAGTATAATATTTTTAACTTTTTCAGTATTATTTTATCGGAAATAATATTAATGATAGTTTAAAATTATTATACGCTAACAATTGTTTATTCATTTGTATAATATTGTGTATTCATATTTTATATTTCTTTTGCAACTACGACATAACAAATTTATATGATAATAATATAATAAGATATATAATAAGATACTTAATATAATAAGATCCTTTCTATTTTATAACTTAAAAATCTCTATTTTTAACAAAACAGTATCGTTTCAATAGATAAATTGGAGATATGAAATAAGAAAATCAATTTCCGCGTTGCATCTACTATGATTATTAATATTATCTATTCTATGGAATTATATAAACATTTGTAATAAATTTCAAATGTATATTATCTTGTTTAACCGTTTGCGTACTAGAGGGTTTTGACAAAACATGATCGAAGAACGCCAAGGAGCGCTTCTTCGATTACGTATCGAAAAAAGCTGAAGAGCACGATAGCGCTTGTTATGTTCAATATGGTAAACAACGGGGCCGCGCTTCTCGTATTTGTTTCTTTTATAACAAGATTCTTTTTGCAACTGGCAAAAGAATTGGATGTAGAGTTATAAAAGTGCGATCATCATTGCTAATAACCGTGTCTTTCTAGAAACTATTAGACGAAATAAAGCAGAAAGTAAGTGTAGTGTTAGCTGAGGTTTATTGAGTAACTTTTATAATTAATTTATTTTATCCCTAAGGAGGTATAATGAGCCAAAAAATTAAAATTACAAGCGTAAACGAAAATCCAAGTTGTCCGAGTGACACCAATGACTCTGATATCATTCCTGTTAGGAAGAGCAAGAAACGTATTTTCAATAGCTCGGAAAGTGATGGCGATTTTTCGATACACAATGATGATTCATGTGCAGAGAACCCGCTAAGAATAGCCAAAGAAAATACCGACAATTCTGAAGCAGAATGCAATTTTCCTAATGAGTACAAATCGATTAAATATTTTGACCTTTTTTTTGATTTAGAATTATTGTCACTAATGGTTACCGAAACTAATAATTAGGCGGAATATTCGAGGTGTTTTCTTGAACCATCAGATTTGTCTAAACTACAGAAATGGACACCAGTTAATGAATTGGAGGTGAAAGCATTCATAGCAATGATTCTAGAAATGGGCATTACAAGAAGACCCAATATACCTTCATATTGGAGCAAAAATTCACGGCAGATACCATGGTTCAAGAAAATGTTTTCAAGAAATAAGTTCCAAGAAATTTTAAAGTATTTTCATTTGGTAGATAGTTCTTTGTGTTTTCCATTTAATCATTCTAATTACGATCTTTGTGTAAAATTTGAATCCCTTGTTAAACACGCTAACAGAGTTTTTAAATTATATTATACACCTCATAAGGAATTATCAATCGACGAATCCTTAGTTGGGACGTTATGTCATTCGAGTATAACTCATTACATGCCATACAAAAAACATCATCGCTGGGGTATAAAATTTTTGATGCTATGCGATGCAGTTTCGAAATATTGTTTAACCTTTTATTGTTATAAAGGCGCAAAATCAAAAAGTAATAGTGACAAAAATACGTTTGGGCTAGAATATAATGCCGTGGTAAATTTATTAAATGAAAGTAATTGTTTAAATAAAGGATATCACGTCTTTGTTGACAACTTTTTTAATAGTATTGAATTAGCAAGATATTTATATTCCAACAATACTTATTTAACCGGAACTATCAGACGAAATAAAATTCCTGATCACTTAAAAACAGTTAATGTAAATGAAGCGAAATATTTCAAAGATAATAATGTGCTCCTTTATGCGTATCGTAAAAAGAAAAGTGTAAAAAAACCAATAATACTATTAATTTCAACTAAATACGAAGATAAAAATGTGACGGTAGAGAAAGACATTCGAGAAAACCTGCCATCATTCATTCTTACAATACTTTCATGGGTGGTGTAGATGAATCAGATAAAATGTTATACACATACCTTGATGAACGTAGAAATGTAAAATATTGGAAAAAGGTTGCTTTCAATATCATGAACCGCATAGTTTTGAATGCTTATATTATTTATACAAAAAAATGGATAATAGAGCAATGACCCGGTTAAATTTCATTTCGCGAATTATTGTTGATATTGGGCGTGAATGGATGAAAGAGAGGAGGGCACGAGTTTTTCAACCTGATTTTTTAAATGAAAATAGGCTACATTTAATAAAGTTGCCACAATGCAACTTACGGAATTGCGTAGTCTGTAGCACTAAAAATAAGAGAAAAAGATCGCATCTGATTTGTGCACAATATGAAAAGGGAGTTCATCCAATCTGTTATCATAAACATCAATGTTTTACATTTTAAAAGTTACTTTCAATAAAATATTATTTGTTCTTCAAATTTATCATATTTTTAATTTATAACTTATTTTTTTACGAAGTACTATAAAATATATATACTGTACATATATATGCAATACATAAAATAAAAAGTTATGAATGAAAAAATATATATAAAATATATATATATATAATATATATATATATATATATATATATATATATATATATAATATATATATATATATATATATATATATATATATATATATATATATATATATATTCTATTAATTTAGAATAGGTAACAACAAAATACAAATTGGATTAGTGATAGCGATACGACGTACATGCGTCTGAAAGGCTGAGCGCGTTTCGACAAATTTTGGGTGGGCCGTCAGTTGTCTGTTTCGGGCAAATGCCCTGGCTTTTTTCGACATAAAGTCTGAAAAGCTCGAAAGTGTCTCGTGGTACGCAAAAGATTAAAATAATACATTTAAACAAGTTAATATAGGTCATTTTTTAAGTTCTATTTATAAAAAAAATATTGTGATATAATAATATCAAGATATATAGTGATATATTGCTTTGGATATAAGAAGCAAACTTGAAATTAAAAATGATATTAGATGAAATATCTAAAATGATAAGTAAATTTTTATAAATATGTATAATAAACACATACCAAAATGAATATATTTATTAATATATTATATTTAATTGAAATATATCAAGAAATGATTATTTTTCATTGTCCAGTTTAGTTATTTATATATATTGTTCATTATTTTTATATCGATTATAAATTACAGGAAATGAGACATATATGTTTAAATATATTTTTTATGTTCCGAATATAGGACTGACATAAAATATGATTATAATGTCAACGCAAACATAAGATATATTATTATTATAAGAGATGGGTTCAAATATTGCACAAAAATATAATCGATACTTTTAATTTATTCTTAAACATTTTTCAATATAGACATTAATGTATATTGTTATGCGCTTTATAGATAAAAGTTTTATAATAAATTTGAGAGACAAGAGGATTTGTATTGTACTACAGATTAAATCTTAGATATCTTTTTTTTTGGTTTCTTGCATAAAATATATGTAGACAAAAATATATTGGAATCACATACAGAATTTGGACTACGTTTTTCTCATACTTGCCATTTATATTGCTGATAACAGTGCATTTTGGAAGAGTTCCATGTTAATTATATTAATTGCCGCATTTAATAAGTACATCTTTGTACATTCACCATTATATTGTTCAACTCTGTCCTCATTCGAGCTACTCATCCGGACTTTGATGATACTTTTAATATATAATATATCAATGCTCATCATTATGTACAAAAAAAGAATTCCACTATGATCAATTAGTAATTGTATAAATGATAATGTATAATCAATAGATAAAAATATCTATAAATTTCAGTCATTAATTATTGTCTTCATCATTCGTACATAATTTTTTGTTTATTCTAAATAAGTTTAATCATATGAAAGAAAACATTCTAATTGTCCAGATGAGCAGCATTTCTCGATACAAAAAGAAAAAAGAAAAAAATAAAAGTAAGTGGATATATTAAATCGATACACATATGTACGTTGTTTATATTGTAAAATATAGTACTTATACATAAAATAAAGTCTCATATAACTCTCAGATAAGCTTTGTTACGAACAGAACAGAATGGAAATCATTACATGCTAATGTCGATGTGCTCTCGAATCGATTTTAACGATTTAAATTCTTTACGTTTTTGCTATTGTTTAAATGAATGACGATTTTGAAAAAAATAATAGAAGCTTTTAATTTCGAATAATATTTTAATCTTTAATGTCTTTACGCGAAAAACGATGATTAAAAATATAAAAGAGTGATGTATAGATCGCGTTCCGATTCGAGTGCACGCAATATAGTGGACACATTATTTTTTCTTTTTTTTAATTTTTTTTTTTTTATTGTTCCTGCCCATTTATTTATCCACGTATTTGCAATACGATTGCCTGCTCGAGATTCGAATGATCTCTTATCGTTCCGATGGTTGTGATATCGGGGAATCGTAGCTTTCATGAGAAAAATAATTTATATGTTGAGGATGGCGTAAATAACGATGTCGATAACGATAATAATATCGATGTAGACAGGATTCCTTGTTGATACGACATTGTAAGGAGGTAGCGATGCTTGGTTGCAATTGCATTAGATTTAGAGCTGTCGTGACACAAAATTCGTCTTCCATAAGAGCTCCCTTATCGTTTTGATTGTTACAAACTTTGCGTACTTCTATCGCGTAATTCATTAGACATTCATTCATTTCATTTGGTATCTGTAACGAACAAGAAAATTTTATAATTTTATATAATTTTATATAATTATATATAATTATATATAATTTATATATAATAAATATATAAATTAGTATATATTTACATTTTTATATATACAATCATCAGTGAATATCACAAAAATGTTCTGGAGTTGTTAGATAGGTCATATAACAAAATTAACTGGAGTGCAAATATATATATATATGTTCATATTTTATTTTAAATATCATTTGACTATGTTCGACTTCGAAGTTTGTCGGAAAATTGATTTTAATTCTTTTTTTAATTTCTTCTTTTTTTTTTATATAATATGGAACAAATCAAAATAAAAGAAAATCACTTATTAATTAATAATAAGTATCTTGTAAAATAAATAGTCAGTATATATAAAGATTGTAGTTAGTGTAAAGAATTGCATCAGGCTTACGTTTGGATTGTTACATGTTTAGTGATATTTTATTATAAATACTGACCATTTATTTAAAATACCGACCAAATGTTTAACCAAATTAAAAAAAAAATATTTAATGACTCTATAAATAGTAGCCAAGAAAAACAATGAAGCATTAGAGTATGTACATAGTAAATAGAAATATGGATAAATATTAAGGGATTTAGCTACAAATTACTTAAGTAAGTTGTGTACATACGCAAGCTTTACATATTTGAAGCATAACGCATGGTAAATATAGCATCTGACTGTTATCTCCAGTTAAATTATCGACAATCTTACACTGTCGTTCGATCTCCTCCAAATTCGGACAGTTCTTGTTTCCATCCGAAGCTAAATAAATAAAAATAGAAAGAGAAAAATACATTAATCATTTAATTCTTATCTACAATCTTAATATTGTAATTATACATGTCTTTGCATATTATATATACACAATATATCTACCATCATTAATATTTATATTGAAGCCAGTCTGTTTGTTTTCTTTTTTTTGTATACTTTCGTCATTACGAAGGTTTTGTGTGAAATTATTTCGAGCGTAAGCAGCCTTTTGAGCTTCTTTGTGAGCGGCTAGGCTGTTTCTAAATTCATTCAATGCTTTACGCATCTTTTCTAATGAATACGCAGCGGCTAGTCGATTCATGATCTGATCCTTTGCCTGTGAATTATAAGGATTAATCACAATATTACCAAATATATTTAATGAAAGATATAAATACAATCAAACTTTTTACAATATCGTGTTTAATTATAACGATATTTTAAATGTCCTATGATATAAATATTCTTGTATTAATAACTGATTTACTTTTTTTTCTCTTTTTTTTTTACAAACCTTTTCTAAATCCATACCAACGTTATTCAATATCGCATATATCTGATTAACTTTCTCCTTTCTTTCATTGTTCTCACTCTCGGACTCTCGTTCGGGATGTTTCAAATTTTCGGCCATGTTCTATTGAAAAATGGATTCATGTAATCTTCAGTGATGGATAATGCTATTGTTTCCCTTGTAAGCATGTTATTATTAATCATCGTTAAGAATATTTTAACGAACTTTCCATCTATTCCATTTGAATTGCATGTCTTATATTAAAAAAAATAATAGAACACTGAATTGAATTATAATATTGAATTGGACAAAAATATGACATGTAAGATATTTATTTTATTTTTATGGCGTAAAAAGAAGAAAAGTCGTTTTAATGAAAAGTTCAGTAACGATCAACGGTAAAGGATATTAGAAAAAAAAAAAAAGAAATATACCTCATAGTATCGTTGCAACATCCACTCGTCATCTTGATCTTGTGTACCTGGCCTGGCCAAGAATGTAGTCTTTTTCTTCCTACGATCGATACCAAAATACTGAGACCAATCGATATTCTTCTTTTTCATTTCGATGCCTTTCTCTTTTGATGTATTGATCTTCGTGACATTTTCCTTTTGACCCTTGGAAATAGGAGTTATCTTTGGAGCTTCCGACGTATTAACGCGAATATTTTCATGGTCGTGATCGCAATCGTGATCATGATCGTGATCATGGTCGTGGTCATGATCGTGGTCGTGGTCGTGGTCGTGGTTTTGTTCGTGGTCATGATTATGTGGACGTGTACAATTACGAGTCTTCAGGGTAGATTGCGTGCCGAATAATGCGCCTAGATCTTGTGCGACCTTTAAAGAAAATAATGTAAATAATACAAATTTTTTACGAAGCTTTATGGCAACGTTAAAAAAAAACAGAAAAAGAAAAAAAACACACTTACTGTTGGCTATCTATCGAAACTGAACCTACCTTTGGATCCATAATTTGTCTCTTCACTTGTTGGAATTCTTTTGGACTTCTTTTAGCTACCGGATAACGTTTCCCTAAAGTTCGATATTTATCGATTTCTCGGCCCAAAGGATATCTCGCATTTACGTTCCTTCGTTCGGTTGGTAAGAAATAAAGGATATTCTGTTCTGTATCTTTATCCGTGAAATCATTTTCCTCGCCATTTCTTCTTCTTTCACCTGGCAACAAATCTCCTTTATCGAAGAGTTCGCTCCATGACATTGGACCTTCGTTCCTGTTATGTAATAACATCGAATGAAAAGGTTAACGTAAAAAATAAAAGAAAAAGAACTTATTAAAAACTTTTTTACGTTAAATATACTAACTCGTAGAATTTATTTCCTTGGTTGGCCCTATATTTCTCGTAAATTGGTACATCCAAATAATTTTCTTCGGTTTCCGTTTGAGCGTACGGATAATCGTCTTGTAATTCCTCCAGAAACAATTTCGCCAGTTCTCGACTGTCTATATTTGTATTTTCCTTTGCATTACCTCTTTTATGATTAGAACTTCGTTCGCGTTCTCGAAAGAGTGACGGTACGCGTTCCTAAATAAACAATAATATATATATATACATATATAATATATATATATATTATATATATATAGATATATATATATATTTATATATATTATATATTATATGTTATATATATGTGTGTATATATATATATTTCATGCGAAGTCAATCATTTTTTGTTCATTTTTATGGAAATACGTTAGAGTTTTTAGTTACAAATAACGTAAAAGAATTTTTAAAAATTATTAACAATTAACAGTAAATATAAAAACAGTAAATGATTGTCCGAAATTATGCTAGAAAAATGTATAACACGGAACGGTACACAGTTCTCTTTTAAAAATTATATCTTCAGTCTAATCGTTTTTTCTCTTTTCTTTTTAATTTTATCGAGGAAAATCAACCTTTGCTTTAGATTGATCTGTATAATGATCATTTTCTGCGCATATGTACTTACTATACTTTTATTTAAAAAAGTACTCGCACATTTTAAAGCGCATGCTGAAAGAAGAAAGCCTATAAAATACATATATCTAATGTAAATCGTTTAAATTTGTTCAAACTTCCTGTGTATATAATGCACATTTATGTAGAAAAATAAGTTATTAAATAATTATTTCTATAGTACTTGGTATTTTTTATTAAGAAGATTGATTTTTCTCAATAAAATTAAACAAAACTTTTTAATCGAATTTGAACAGGCTGAAATTTTGGGAATTATATTTTTAAATAATCCTTATACGTACTTATACATATTAAAGATTATCACATATTTAATTTAGAATAAAAACAGAAATGTTATTTTTAAAAGTTATCGAGTTTGCGTTTAATGAACCTTTTTTCTTTTCGGCTTTCTCTCTCTCTCTCTCTCTCTCTCTCTCTCTCTCTTTCTCTTTCACTCTCTCATTGTTTTTAATCTCGAAGAAAAGTAGACTTTACCTGCTCCTGCGCGTTCTCCAAATAATCGATAACTGACTTCTCGAGCAACTTGTTGTTTACGCCTTGAAATTCGTCACCCACCATTTCTAGTTGTCCGTTCTCTGGAATCGCAATTGATCTGAATACGGGACATTACGTTGCGATCGGTTAGTTAAAATTTTTTATATGCGTACACCAAAATTAAAATAAGAGATATTAAAAAATTTTTAATTGTAACAGTTTAGGGGTATTAAATGATTTTTTTATTTTAAAATATAAATTTTAAACATAACAGTTTATAATATTAAGTAAACTCATAGCACGTTGATAAGCTCAACAATAAAACTTTATATGTCCTATATCCTTTGAATTGATCGATCACTATAGTGACGAATAATTGTATTATCTATCACAGCGTTTCCCACATTATGTTCCGCGAAAAGTCAATACTATGAAAATTACGAGAATTAATATTATTTTACTATTTTTAAGTGTTTTATTTTGGATAATTAAAACTTGAGAATAAATGTTCGTCTTGTTTTCTTAACTCTTATATTTACTTGATTAATTTTTTTGTCATTAATATCTACCCACTTTATAAAATAATGAAGATGTTCCGTTAAAATTTCAAGATTTGTGAGATGTTCTGTCATAGGAAAATTTAACGCTGATTTATCGTATGTTTGTTCTCACCATTCGGTAGAAATTCAAGTTCCTCGTCTCCTTCTGGAAAAATTCGATCGGCCTGTCGTTCCTTTTCGAACACTCTCTCGATGTCACCTCCGTGATATTTGAGCGAAGGAAAATCATTGTAATATTCTTGAGAGACAGGTTCCAAAGATATCTGTTTTCTTGTAACAGCATTTAGTGCACTTCTCAAGGACTCTTCGTTCGTCTCATAGGGCGCAGGAGCGAGCGCCGTTATTCCAACGCTGACGAGCGTCAAAATCCAACCTTGTCCCAACATCTGCTAATTCAAAAAATCAATAAGCCTTGGTGAATGGATAGAAGTGACCGCTAGGTGCAAACGGGAAATATTTTCTGCCTTTCCTTATCACCCTTATCATTATTAAATCATTATTAAATATGTTTCATTGGGGAATAATATAAATTTCATGAATTAAACTTCTCGATTTATTAGATTTTTTTTATCCTCTCTAAAATGAAGAACAGCAACAAAAGAAAAGAAAGGAAAAAAGAAAAGAAAAAAAATGAGAACAAAAATCCATAAATAGCCAATGCTTACATTCATCAGACTTCTGTTTATTAAATTATTCAGTATGAAAATGTTAATGAGCTTAATTGTATTTGGGCCAATACCGACTTCCCTAAGGGAACAGCGAAGTTCTTTGTCATAACGAAGAAATATTGATGAAATATTTAAAATGAAGAAATATTGTGTACTCGATTGCAAACGATTGATAACAATTAAATGAGATATGAATGTATTCGATGTGTAAAGTCTAAAGTCAATAGTTCAAAATATTTTGCGATCTGAAATAATATTTTCTTCAATATCGATAAGATGACATACATTATATAAATATATATATATATAAACATACATACACACACACATATACACACACTACATTTGAATATAATAAATAAATATATATATATAAATATTTATAATGTTTATAATAGTTTTCCTATATTAATAAATAGTATGGCGGGGATCTTATATGACTATTATAATCCTTCGTTTTACGTCATCGAACGCGTATAATTTGTTTCCCTACGTAAGATCAATAAAGCATGCTACATATTAAGAAACAAATTGACTGGTTTAAAATTAATGCATTATATTTTAATATCGTCAATTATTATTGTCAATGAAAGTAAATTGATATTGCAAATCTCTTTTTAATGCATAAGACTTAATAAGCAACGCGAACAATAAATGAACTCTCATTTTACGAAAGTAAAATACATTTGAAAAATATATAAAATCAGTAAAATGTCAGTTTTTTTTATAAGAATATAATAATATACTAATAAAATGAAAGCAAGAATCCGTAACGTCAAACAATCAGTAGGTGAGTGTTTATAAAAAATATAAATGTAACTAAATTTTTTTCTTCTAATAAAGTATTCCTTACACAGATCGTTCACCTTTTATTATTTAAAACATTCAATTTAACACGCATGTTTTAGCACAACATAATGATATTTACGTTACCGAACGGTGTATACGATTTACCATAAAAGTCTATAAATATATTTAAACATAAGCATAAAAAAAACGCGTTAAAATTATAATTGACGAGACATGAAAGAAAAAAACATAAACATATTGCAAATGATATGAAGTAAAATTATTCACGTTCGTGAACACCGTCCTATCAAAATATCGAATGAACATTAAGGAGAAGGTGACAAGAAACGAAGAAACGTGCTGACATGATAAGGACAATGAAAACATAAATCATATTTCGATCATTTCACTTACTGTTCTCTCTTTCTCTTTCTCTTTCTCTATTTATATCTCTCTCTCTCCCTCTTTCTATTTTTCTCTCTTTTTCTCCCTCTCTTTCTTAATAATTTTTCCTCATGATAAATAACGTAAGTCGTACGATCGTGTTCAATGTCCTTTTAATTCGTCTTTCTTTTTCTATATCTCGTTTTTTCTCTTGCGCGATGGTTTCTCGAAACATGGAATTCGTTCTCTGCACCACGATCACCAATGACGGGAGCTTTTATATAGAAGCCATTGAGGATCGATAGAAACGCGCATGGAACTCTCCGTTTGCCGGTAGCAGCAACAAGTAAAGGCGTGTGGGGTGTGCCTGAAGAAACATACCGAACGGAAAATTATATGGGCATTTGGTATACCTGTTTTTATTCGAGAGAGCTTATCTCCTTCTCTGATTAAATGAAAAATAATGACTCACATGAAATGTAAATAAAATATTACATGTCATTCCTATCACGTAAAAGGGACTTGAAATTTCATGAATATCCCGTGAATTATGTTAATAATTCCAGAAAATATCCGATACTGACAACGTTCATTGTTTTTCGTCCTTCTTTTTATTGATATTTATTTATTTATCTGTTTATTATTTTTTTCGGGTTTTACAAATATTTGATAATAACAGTAATATGTATCAAATTGTATATTTCCATTAAATACATCCGGTATTTAATGCGTTAATTTCGTAACTCCGTAAGTTACGATCAAAAAAGTAATATTAAATGTGATAATATAAAACGTTGAAAATTTATATAGCATGACCAAACTCATCGAGATTATAACTAATTTTAAACTAGTCGATCTAGATAACATTTCTTTTTATTAGAGTTCTTTATTGAAGTTTTTCATTATATTGATGCATTCTTACATCCCTTAATATAACATGGAAATTTTCTCTCACATATATATACACACACATACATTTTACATTGTATAATATATTACGTATAGTATTCATATAAAAGTAGCATTATTATATTTTATATCTTTTTAAGGGATAGGAAGATTTTGATTAATTTTAACTCTTTGAACCTTTTTCCTTATAGTAAGTAAATGATTTTTCTTATAAATTATATGTTCTTTTCGATGGCAATAATTGTTTGAAAATACATTTTCAGATTTCATCATTTCGTTTCTCCAAATTCATCATCTTTTACATTTATCAAATGACACCTTACCTCTATTTAAACGAATACATATCGTGTGTGCTTAAAGTTCCATAAATATTGTACACATATTTCGCGTTCACTTTAAAAATGAAGGACAAATTTTAGGGTAGGTCACATATACATACATATATACCTATATACCTATATACATACATATATACCTATATATATATATATATATATATATATATATATATATATATTCGTTATATAACAAAAATTCCTGACGATATATTTTTTCTTCTCATAGAGTATCATTTTACTATGTCAGCTATATACATGGAATCTTACTAAAACTAATTTCTAAATCGAGAGATGCAATTTTCAAGAGAGAGAAAGAGAGAGAGGAGAGAGAGAGAAAGAGAGAGAGGAGAGAGAGAGAAAGAGAAAGAGAGAGAATCGTGATATACATACATAATACTAACGATTAATAAGTACAACCAAGAAATATAAAAAAAAATAAAAATTTTTATGATAATATGGCTTTATCATTTTCTATACATATAACTTATCTATTCTATCAACTTTCTAACAACCTCTCTCTCACCTTACTCATTCCTCACTTAGATCTTTCTGTCATTTAATAATTGCCTTTTGGATCGCATTAACGAGATTTTTTTTGTTCTTGGTAAGCGAATAACCTAGAAGAAAGATAGCGCTTATCCATAGTCATGATAAGCCGTTATTTTATCAAAGATAACAGTTTAACGGATAACTTAGGGCAGTGAGAAAATATTTTGACTCCAGTGTTCGATATATTATATATAGGTATATATAGATATTTATTTATTTTTTTCTTTTCATTAGAAAATCTTTAAAACAAATTTAATAACAACATAATACGCCTATATATATATATATATATATATATATATATATATATATATCCATAGAATATATTACATAGGATGTAAAATATGAGAGTGCTCAAATTAAAATTAAATTTTTTTATTTCATTAACGAAGAAGAAGAAATGAAAGTATAGTGAGCGTAAAATGTGATGATAGAGAATGATCGAAACGTTATACATTGTGGAGAAACGTTGAAATATATGTACATAAATGTGTGCTGAATTTGTACGTAAATATATAATGTATATAATAGATTTTTATATGCGACGATTTTAGATACAATTGACTTAAATTTTTAGATCAAAACTGTAGGCTGTTAAGTTTGCCGCATTAAATTTTCGTAATGAATGGAAATATGGAATTAGAGGCGCAAGAAAGATCTAGTATACCACCGGTTTTTCGAGGACCTATTGTTATCACAGTACAACCGCAAGGTACGTCTATCTACATGTATATATATTTATGTACGTAAACATTGAAATTTCCTTGTTCCTTCGCTTCCTTCATCCTTCCGTTTTTATTAAATTATCTTGGAATAAGAAATATTTACTATGGCGTTACAATCAGGTGAAAATAACTCGGGCAGAAGACCAATACCAATATCTACTACGGACTGGGTCTCAACACCCAGATCTCAATTGAATGTACTCTCGGGAATGCATTTCTTAGCAGGAGTTGAACAATTGGAAATTCAAAGGATAATCAACTTTAATGGATGTAAATTTCTTTTTCTTATAAACCTTATGAAATATTAAGGTTTTTCAAAAAGTTAATTTTCAGTATAAAAATTCAAGGACACATATATGATTACGTAGGAATATGTGTATATGTAATCATGTTGTATATGCATATGACATATTAATTTTCATATTAAATTTAATTTATTATGTCATTCGATATAATGTAATTCAGTAACGTATTTATTGTTAGACATGGTCGTAAAAAGCTTTTTGTTTATATTTACATATGTTTTTTCTCGATATGTCGCTGTACGTATTATACGTATAATATAATACGATATTGTCATTAGGAAAAAAGAACTTTAGAAAACTCTATATGAAATATCGATATCAAAATATCGATATCAAAAATAATGATATCAAATATATATGTATATATATATATACATACATATATATATATATATATATATATATATATACATATATATGTATATAGAGTGATTATAAATTAAAGGCCAGTCGAATATCTCGTTAGTTCGGAACAGTGGAAAAAAAGAGTATTAAGAAAAGTTTTATAATTTGATATGTCAAATGTTTTAAGAGTATGGAGTATAACACTCGACTACTGATTAAATTGAAAATTGAATGATTGTTTGTTTTTTTATGGAACACCCTGTTTTTTTTTTTATTAATTAAATATTTTAATCAATTATTTAAAAAAAATTATTAAACAAGCACAGATTTAAAGTTAATAATTAATAAGACATTAGCATGTATAATTATGTATTTAATAGTATACACTTTCAAATATAAACAATCTTAAGATGTAACGAAAGAGGTAATGAAAAACATACAAAACAATGTTACAATAAGTTTAGTTACTACTTTACTAAGGCTGTTAATTGCAAACAAAAAAGTTTAAAATTAATTTATAATAACACTAACAAAAATAATAGTTTATTTAATTTTATAAATATTCAAAATGTCCACCATTTTCTTGTATATACAATCAACGTTTTATAATTATACTTTTTTATACATCTGTTTTTGTAACATTTCAGGTGTTATTTGATTAATGGCGTTTATAATTTTTGCTTGTAGTTTTTATAAATTTCGGTTTCATTAAGATTAGTATTACTATTTCTATCAACATGGCATATTTCACAGGTTAATATCTCGTTAATTATTAACTTTAGATCTATATTTGTTTAATAATTTTTAAAAGATAATTAGTTAAAATATTTAATTATTGAAAAAAGTACAGGATGTTCCATAAGAAAAACTAACAATTATTCAACTTCCGATTTATTCGATAGCTGACAATGTTTTATTTCGTACTCTGGAAAATAATCCTCTTCAACTGTTTATACCTTTTTAGTATTTGGATTATCTGGAAATAGAAAACAATATAGAGTGAAAGTACCAAAAGCTGAAACGATCTTTTTAGCTACGGAATCTCGTGAGGACAACGAAGAAAGGTACATATGTAGAGTCGCAGATTTTACGTTAATTTTCTTAGACCAAGCTGGAGAAACGGCGTTTGTTATTAAGAAAAATCCTGTATGGAAATATATGCCTGGACCAGTACATGTAAGTTATCCGTAATTAATAATTCTTTAAAGAACATTATTATTTTTATTTTAACTTAATACGTTAATTACCGAACTAATTTTATGCAAATCGTACGTAACATTGATACATTCACAATTTTTTGTAAGTTATAAAATCCATTGTCATTATTTCCATGCAATTAGAGTTTAGTTTTATATAAAAAAATATATTTTTAATTTTGTAAATATTACTTTTTAAAGGAATCTTTAAAAAATGTTACGAACAAAGGTCTATAAAATTGTATGTTGATTATGTTGATTGTAAGTTATAAAATCCATTGTCATTATTTCCATGCAATTAGAGTTTAGTTTTATATAAAAAAATATATTTTTAATTTTGTAAATATTACTTTTTAAAGGAATCTTTAAAAAATGTTACGAACAAAGGTCTATAAAATTGTATGTTGATTATTGATAAATATTCAATGTGTGAATAATCTTCACTTGATCTCAATTCTGCTCTTGATTGATGACATTTGAGTATCTTCGTCTTAATCTCATTCTCTACTATGTGTATACACTCCCAGATATACACATACAAACCAGTATACAGGATGTCCCTAAAGTAATCATTTATTTTGGCGAAATAAACATAATTCTGTTGAATGTCCACATATTTATAATTCCTCTATTGTTTCATATATGGACCTTGGACAGTCCAAATATGAAAAAATTAAATTAAAAATGATCTCCAAATTGAATTAAAGAAAGCTTAGATTATTTTGTCCGGAGTTTTATTAAAAATGTTTGAATTAGATCATAAAAGATATGTTTGAAAAGTAAATTAAAACATCATAAAAGAATTAAAAGTACATCCGATCTTTAGGATCGTATTAATGAGCTTGAAAGATAATCTCTGATAGATTTAAAAGTGTATTCCAATAGCAGCAGATTACTTTGAAATCTCTAGAGATATTGATGGTATACATTCCAAAAAATTGTAATTTAAGTTTTAATTATATTTTTAGTTTTAATTATATTTTTTTCAGACATTTATTTTCACAGATATATATTTTTTTTTAATATTATAGTAATATCATTTCATTAAGGTATTTTTGTATTATTCATATTATTTTGATTATTTATTTGATTTGATTATGAATATTGATAATTACTGCATGGACATACGCACACTAATTTTTTAAATGTCTGTAATTCATATTCTATTTTAAATGTTCTTTTTTTTTATTTACGAAGAAACTTACGGTATCGAGTACGGCTTTAATTGGGAGTGTGGAACAAAATTTCTCTATATTGGGTCCGAGTTTTACCGTTTACGATGCTTCACGGAAACCTTTGTGCAATATATACGGACCGAATGCATGTAGTTGTTGTATGTACAAGGAATCACAATTTCAGGTAACATTGTAATTAATAATTTAATCGTTTAATGAATTCCCTGCCATGCTGTTTTTGAATAAGTATAATTTTTATACCATGAGTGGCGGAAACATTATGAAGCTTGATAAATATATAAAAGTTATCTATTTTTTTGTTTTTTTGTGAGCTGACAATTTATTTAATTTAATTGAGTATTAAATATTAGAACTATAAAATGCACAATATAACAAACAAATAAGTTTACTTTATATTGAAAATGTACAAGAACAACAAAAAAGTTACTTATTTTTTTTAATTTCTTTTCATTTTAATTCTTTTTTTGATATTATTTCTTCATTAAGTTCATGACAATTCGAATGAACTGTTTCAACTGAATGCATACATTCAGTAATTAATATTTGTATCAAATTTACACTTGCACGTCAATCATTTATTATATATTGTGTGGTCTTTTCTTAGTAAATTTTTTTTTAATTTTGATTAATATTTTCTTTTGTTCCTAATTTTTTCACGATAATGCAAATATTTAAGCAACCAATCGCAAAGTAAATGCTTATAATTAAAGAAAGTTGCATTATACAATTGACAACTCATTAGCATACCGTGTGTAAGTATTTTTATTAGTACACGACTTTAAAAGAGCTACAATAACATAATGTATATAATAGTGATATAAACAATTGTTTTCTTTCATTTTACCTGTCATTGACAAAAATATTATTTGGCCTGAAAATGATCAGTTGAAATGATCAATGAACATGTTCAGTGTGTATCAAAAACGATACATGCGGCTAAAATTTTAATAATAATCATCCATGTGAGTAAAAATTCGAAAAATAACGAAAATCCTGTCTAATATATCGAACGACATTTTTGTGTGAAATTTTATTAGAACTGCTCCAGCTATTTTCTTAAAAATTAATAATTAATTTGTAGGTTTTTGAGATCGCCATTTTGATGGCGATGATATATCTGAAATTTTAAATAGCACTTTTTCATACAGTAGGTAAATTTCGTATAAAATTTTGTTAGATTCGATCAAATTAATTTTTGTTTATAAAAGATATAGTCTATAACAGAAACATTCTCATATTCTCACAGCTTTAGATAATATCATGATTCATGCAGATCTTTAAACATAATAAAAAGAAAAAACAAAAACATTTCCATCAAATATTATAGTAAATAATATTCCCTCGTGGAATTTCTATCTAATCAAAAAATTTGTTTTCTTATTTCTACAGATTATTTCGATCGATGGTTCACATCAAATGGCGTCTTTAATGCATCAATGGAATAATACAATCCATGATTACACTTTATTACTTACTTTTCCATTAGATCTCGACATAAGATTAAAGAGTCTATTGCTCGGTGCATCTTTTCTAATGGTACTTAAAAGTCTACGTACTTCTCTATTAAAGCTTGCAATTGATATTTATTATTATTTATATTTCAGGAACACTTATACTTCGAAAATGTTAAGAGAACGTGAAAAAAACAAACAAAAATTCGAATCGATAAGACATTTATTTATACACAATTATTTGAAATAAAATGCAATAAAGTACGATTAAATTGTATGATTCGATTCAAAAATGGCAGCTATATTTCCATTTCGTTTGAACTGCTTTTGAAGCATATATTCGATTTTCTGATATCTCTCATCATTATATTTACGATACAGAGACCTGCAAAATTTTTATCGGAAGATGAGAATGAGAAACTACATATTTAAGGCGGATTCATTAAAATTCGAATGAATTTTCTAGATCGAAGCGCCATCTAGCATATTTTTTAAGAAGCTTTAGTAGTCTAAAGTTGTATTAAATAAGTTATATACCATGCAGTGGTTAATCATGTCTGATTGTATAAAACAGTTTTACTTAATTTAAATTCTCCAAAAATGTTTTTGAAGAAATAAAATATATTCATAGAAACGTGAATATAAACAAATTTTTCGTATTCGGGTATATAGTTAGAGAAAAATATTTGTGAAATATAACTATCACATTATTTGGATTCACATATATAATTAATTCATGACTTTGTTGACAATTGACGATCTCATCGAAATGCAATGATGTAATCTAGTAGTTTTAGGATGTAAATCTTTTTATTCATTTGTTTATAAAATTATAGATTTCTATTAGATGTGAAAATATATAAACCATACAATCCGTATGCATATTAAAATATATCGTGTAAAGTTTATAGAATTTGATTGTTTTATCGGTAGATAAAGTATTAATCTTGACTAGTAGATGTTCAATTGTTCGAACAAAGGAAAAGTAAACATCAGAAAATTGCAAGGGAGAGTGAATGTACCGGTGCGTCAAAGACTAAACTGTGTGAATATTACATTCGGTTGACTCTAATTTAGCAAAATTACCGATATGTTTAAAACGTGTATCCTGTGAATTTACAATTACTGTTAGCGAAAGAAAAAGGACCATAATAAGCTAGCAATTAATTTAATCATAGCAATACGCAGTAATAAAAATGTTCTACAGATTATGCATTGAAATAAATTAGATTGAATATGGACTGATAATAAAGATAGAAAAGAAAAAAACAGAAGAATTTTTTTAGTCTTTCACAATCTGCTCTTACAATTTACGATACTTTATTTTACTTTATTTTATTATTATATATATTAAAGAGTCGATGGCCAACTTTTATATAACCATGAAATTGAAGGAGATTTTGAGAAACATTGTTTGGTTTACATGAAGTCCTTGGAGCATAATAAAAAAATTATAAGCTGTATAATAGTATTCTAAAGTCACTTATGAAACTAGATATAAATTCAGAAAAGTGAAAAAGAAACAGGTGACAAAGTAAGAGAGCTTATTTTTGTTAAGAATGAGAAAAGACATACTTACAAACAATACTTATTGTTACATATAAACAGGATAATACACATGAGTGATCGTGGGAATTTTAGTGGATAAGAATCCTATGTGTATAACTTGTTTAGTGCCTTAAGAAACTTTTGCTACATTAATTAAACTAGCATGGAAATATCTGGCATGTAAAATATATATTATTAAATAATATATTAGTTATGTTAATTTGAGATTATCTGTATTGCATTTTGCAATACTGTACTGATCGTTTAACTGTACATCTAATGGTTGTAGACATTATGATGTAACATTTAATGATTTAATTGTATGCGAATATCAATACATCATTAATGTTTTGATCAATCTTAAACATTAAAAAATTAACCAATATAATAAATATTCATGTATTTCAATATTAATTTAAAATTGAAATTGAAAATTGAGAATTTAAAATTGAGAATTAATTAAACATTTTGAAAGCCAATTTATCTCGTTTAAAAGTTTAAAAATAATTACTGAAAGCTTTCTTGGTAGATTTGTAGATTTTGGAAAAGTTTTTTCATTGATCAACGCTTATTGGTCTTCTCAAAAATTAACTTTAATGGTAAATACATTGTCAGATGTCACGAAAAAAAAAATTAAGATACGATTTAGCTGTGAAGAGTTTTAAAATATCGTAAAGGAAAATAATGAAATTCTAAAAAAGATTTATTCAAAAAAAAAAAAAAAAAAAAAAAAAAGAAAATAGAAAATAAAAATAACAATTTGTTAATTTAAAATAAGGAATAAATTTCTGAATTAAATTAAATCTATAGTTAAAGAATTAAATAATTTTACTGTATTTTGATAGAAAACATTTGGTCAATTTACTTACGAATGCATATTTCTTATAGATCATAATATATTATCATTATTTCTAAATTTCTAATAAACAGTTTGGTACCGTTATATTATTTATTGTTTATCTATTAAGTAAAACATTTTGTTTTACATTCAAAATAAATAATTTCTTTATATTCTTATACGTTTTATCTTCAATTGTTTGTATAACTACTCAAAGTAATGGATTCTGTTGCATTTATTGAACTCATCGTTGTATGTTATGTTTTCTTACATTTGATTTATTTCTGGTCTTCAGATTATAATGTGGAACTATTTTTACTTAACAAAATTTGGGAAATCTATTAGTAAGTAAACATAGAAATATAAATTATTTATGTTATGATATATACATTATATATATAATGTATATATGTGATATCGAGAAGTTTAATCGATGCTTTGTGCATAAAATGTGAGAAAGTCAGCATGCATAAGTGTATCGGTTCATTTATGAATATTCCGAGGCTTTATTTCCGTGTGAATAAATGTGTATATGCGTATGCGTGTGGACAAGAGTGAGACTTGGGTTTTCGAAAAAAAGGGTAAAGGGAAAGGCGAATGTGACGATCGAAACAGGTCAGTTCTAGAAAAGACACGAAGCAACTAAGACGCGGCTTAAGATATTCTTCATTTTTTTGTATAGTTTTTATTAATTTTCGTCAATAAATCTTCTATTTTATTAATATCACTGACACCGCATATATATATCGTTTAACATTAATAAAAATCTAATTTTTATATTATTTTGGATTTTTTAGGTATATGAAAGATGTCTGGATAACACATGAGTATTCCCAAAGGGATTGAAGAATTGAAGAATTGAAGAATACTTGGCACTTGTATTAACAAAAGTTGAATATAAATTAATATTGTCTGTTATGAGATAGACAATATTGCAAGATGTTAACATAATTTAAAAGGTAAAAATAATTTTATTGTTCTTTTTGAAATATTATTGGAATTTTTTTATTGTAATTATAAAATATATACAGCTCATAGAAAAATATAATATATATGTATATATACATATATATATTTCTCTTTAGGGTTATTATACAATTTCAGTTGTGCGGAAAAATAGGGCGGAAAAAAGAATATAAATAAATAATGTAGATGCAAAATAAATTATTTATTATTGAAAAATACTAATGTACAGTATATCTTTTATACTGGTGTAACTTGCAAAGTAAGATGCAACTTGCAAAGAATTATATATATATATTTATATATATTTATTATATATATATTTATAATATATATATATTTATATATATATTATAAATATATATAAATATATATATATATATTTATATATATTTATAATATATATGTATGCAGCTTCAAATGTTTGTCTTACAGAGAATGCTGTAAGATGATGATGTGCTATTATTGTATTAGATGTTCGTAATATTTACATCAGCAGACTCTCAACACAATTATTAAAAAATTAGATAATGTATAAAAGACTTTTATTATATTTTATTACTCTATAAAAATATTATTCACTACATCATTTATTTATATTACTTATAATATTATTTAAGTTTATATCAGAAGCATAAAAATTGTAAGAAGTAATTAGTGATATACATTTATAGAAATTTATTTTCAGTTTGACATATTAATTAATAATATTGAAGTCAGAGGAAAAATATTACTTTAAATATGGATAAACGAACATTCAAGTTAAATGTATTTTCATAGTTATCATTAATTTGAATAGCCATAAAACATATCTTATTAAATGATCTTTGGCAAATTGTATTTACATATATCTAGTTTATAATTTTTGGAATGTTTTGTTGTGGAAGTTACGCTGGTAGAAAACATGGATTATTTTATTAATATTTCTCACAAGTAAGAGATTTATTTTATATGCTTTCTTCTTACAAAGGATTAGCGATCATCTTTATTTTGTGCGCAAACAATTAACATGAAGATTAATTATAAAAATTGTGATGACGAATTAATACTAACTGATCATTTTTTTGGAAATGATCGAATGATCATTTTTTACTTGAAGGTATTACAATAAAGAATTGTTAAATAATAAACAATTTATTTCGTATCTACATTATTTATTTATATTTTATTATTTCGCTTAATTTTTCTATACAAATGAAATTATATAATAAGCTTAAAAAAATATGTATATAAATATATATATGTATATATTATATTTTTCAATGAGCTATATATACTTCATAATTACAATAACAAAATTTCAATAATACTTCAAAGAAAACAGTAAAATTATTTTTACCCTCTAAACAAACTATTTTAACATTTTCTTTCATTACGTTTATCTACACAAGGCAGTCATACTGTTTGATTCCTCTGTTTGAGGAGCATATAACAACGATGAATGCGAACTGTTTTTTCCTGAATTGATTTGATTGTAATTACTATAGCGTTTCTCGCCCGATGTACTCATTTCGTGAAGCCTATTATATAAGCCCTTCAGGAAAAAAATATAATTTAGTGGATCAATATCAATGTTCTTCTATTCCTGATCAAAAAATTAGTGAGGATAATATTGTGTATGCATCTCATTATCGAAAAGTAGAGCTCGTTTTTACTCTAACAGTATAAAAAATTCCTGTTAAAATTGATCGGTTAATAATTGTAATCTAGTTTATATTACCGGAATACTATATATACGATTATAATTTACGAATAGACCTTTCAATCTAAAAATACAAGATAAATTCGTAAATATGAAAAAAATAGTTATATTTGTTGTGTCGCGAGGGCGCAACTATGAGAGTGTTTCCAGATACACGCCTCACAATGGACCAGCGATGATAGTCGATTTGTACGGAGAATTTCTCTCGTCTCTTGTTCTCAGAGCTATAGATGCACTGGTCGTGATGAATAAGGGCGATGTAGGCCGTTGTAGGATACCGTTGAAGGCTATTACCAAAATACCGTTCGTCGCGTTCCCACACATTAATGAGAGAATGCGCGTTCTTTTAAAGGATTCCGTGAAACAAGCGAGATAGATATGCGATAATAAATATGGTGCAAATTGAAGCTATCACAGTATATTTGTTGAAATAAGATATAATTGTTGATGTGTTTTATGTAATGATGTGTAGTTAGTTTTGCTGGCTATTTCTGAAGGAGTGATAGCCAATAATGTTTAATAAGACTCGAAAGTTTACATGTCGTGAGTCTGAAAGATGTAACTTGATTGACCTTTTGACGTCTTTAAAATTATCCGCGAAGACTGTAGTGAAATAAGGAAAGGGAATGAAAAAGGCAGAGTTGAAGTATGATCTGGGCATGGAAAGAGAATGAATAGATACCCATTGGCCGGGGATGGATCAGGATAATTCGTTAAAATGTTTAAATATTCCATATGTGCCCCTTTGTTTTAGTGTAAACTAGAGGGATATTTCTAGTCTAGGCGTCAGATAATCCTTAGTTCGTCGCGCCTAGGCATTTAGTTTCACTATTTATTTATTGTCCGGTAAGACATTGTTGAAAACTAGATACTCAACTAAAAAGGTCTAAATCCGGATAAAGGTGGTTATGTGTTTTTTATCTATGCATTTTCTTAACGAGTATCCAATGAATTCTTAAGGTTAAATATTTTTAATAGTGGTATATGATTCGTAGGAGAAAGTACTGTGAACAATTGAGAGACGCGTCAACATTTGTAGTTATACTGACTGTATAGTATATATATATATACATTCTTTGCATAGAGGATCTTAGTCCAATTTTATAATTGAAAAATTTTATAAGTGTTGACGAATACATGCGCAACCTCAAATATTTACAATACTACTTTTTAGATATATGTTGATACACATATCCTCAGATATCTATAGTACTTTCTCCTAAGAGCTGTATATTCGTGGGAATTTTTTGAATAATCGCTAAAAAAAATGAGTAGATAAAAATATATTGCCACCTTTGGCCGAGTTTAGGCATTGTTAGTAAAGTACTTAGTTTTCGATAATGTGTTTAGACGGGTACTTATTCTTCAAATATCAATGCAATACTCACGGATCCATACGGTTGCTAGGAGAAAGAATCATGCATGAGATTTGTTAAACATTTCTATTCTGACACGCCCTCTGTATCAATAATAAACAAAAGAAAAAATTCTACAAAGTTTTTGTTCAAATTGATTGCTGTACGAATACTTTTTACACTCATTGTACATTGAATGAGGAATGATTGAGTGACTATCTACAACATCATATATAAATAATTTGCTATCGAAATTAACGACGTAAGTATCAATTAACTGTTTTCTATCAATTGTTTTATGTGCAACGTATTATTAATCGTATGTAACATTTTATTAATCGTTATATCATATAACAATAATTATTTTGTCCTTTATACAAGAAATAATAATCAAGAAACATTTGCGATTATAAGGAAATAAGTACAATATGTTTAATTTGTGTAATATAACGATCATTATCTATATAATATCGTCAAGTAGAGAAATACTCGCTGCCTAGTTAATAAATATGTATTCGTATATATATAATATGTAAATATAACGTCAATGTATGAGATGGCTAAGTAATTAAACATACATAAGTGAAAGTTAAATGGTATCAGACCATGCATAATAAGCAAATAATTTTATGCACTTTTGTGCATAAATGAATCAAAAAAATGCAACTGTACTTTTTTCTTTAACAAAAACTTATATTTTTGTTTGCATCGTTTGATGCAGGTTTTTATACTGTACTTAAAATTATTAACATACTTATATCCTAAATCTATACGTTAGGAAATTATCCTAGGTAAAAGTTTTTACAAGAACCTAGATTTTTGCGCTTTTTCGTTGATTATTTTATTTTTATCGATAAAGCTTATGTATACTTTTTATAGATATTAATGTGATATGATGTATGTATTAATCATCATTTCTATATTACTAATAAATGGTTCTGGATGATATATTGCTTGTTTTTAATATATTACCAAAATCATTTGTTTTTTTAAAATGGATCGTCTATATATATATATATATATTATCCCATATCTGATTTCTTTCTCATATCTGATACGTAATCTGTGCCGAACTATAACTACGATGCCTCATTACAGTTTCCAAGCTTCTTTGTTTATCTAGTAAGTTATATCTCAGTTATCCTTAGTTTAAGAAAAACGTGAAAATCTTCGACTTTTAGTCTGTTAATAAATCATCCTTTGATTGTTCGCATCGTTCGTTCTTTCCTCAATGGTGTTTATTTGATCAAGATAAGTTGGTAATCACTGAGTGTTGATTCTTTCAGCACTTTTCATTTTCTGACAATTACAAGCTTAGGAATGTAATATTGATAATAGATCCAGTTATACCTTTTCTGAAAGTATATGTGTATCTCTAATTGGTCATTTTCAGTTGAGCAGAAGTCATGATTTCTGTTACTAATACAATTCTTGGATCCTTTACTCCTTCCCCATATTTAGTATTGAAGTCTCTTCCAACTATTATGAGTCCTGTATGCCTAACACATTCCTTTAATTTGGCCATACGTTCCCGAAAATAGTCAAAAGGAATAACTGGCGAGAAGTAGTAGGAAACAATAAACATTACGTTTATCTTTTCAGCCATATAATGACTTATAAAACTCTCAGCTTCTGGTCACTACTATTATGACTGCCAGCGCACTCAGATCGTCTACCTATGAGTCTCCTTTTTCAAGCCCATATAGTCCACTTATTATAAAAATTTGGGATTTTTTCAACCACTGCTTGAAATATCAGATCTTGAACTTATTTCCTTCTACTTAAGTTTATCTTTTACCAAAAATAATGAACCCGTATGTTTTTAAAAATTATTCTCTTTCTCTTTTTCTCTTTTTCTTTCACCTATTTTATCAACGCGTCAGAGTCACCGTCTGTGCCGTGGTACTGAAACTTTCTTTATTTCTTGGTCTTGGTGATTCCTTATTTTCTTCTAGCCATGTTTCAGTTTCTATTAGTTATTTCCTGATTCTTTTTATCACTTGGATCTTCCAATTTAACGTAATTAAGATGTAATCCTGTTACTGTTATTTTCTTTCTACGAGACCTCATTTGAGTGAGATTCCTTTTCTATTTTGAGATTTTACTTGCTGTGGCCTTCTATTATTTCGCTTTCTCTTCCTCCTTCCTTTCTTCATTTGTTTTCTTTTAGACTGTCTTTTAGACCCACTTTCTTGAGTTGCATTTGTGGTATTTCCTGTTGTTGCTGTGTCACTTCCTGAACCTAGTCGCTCTATATTGTCCATAATCACTTGTAATACCAGTATTTCGTCACATGCTTGTTTGTGTCTTCATATGATAGATGATTAATCCAAGCTTTATATACATACATACATACATATATATGAATGTATATATATATATATATATATATATATATATATATATATATATATATGTATGTATATATATGAATATGTTCTCTCTTTATTTACTAGTGCATAAAAATGAAATCTGTATAAATTTAATTAAATAGCCATTAATTTAATTAGATTTCATTAAACGATTAGAAACAAATGAGATAGGAGATATAATAATAAATATATTTACAATGTAAATATATAATTAAAGAACATGCAAAGGAAGTAAAGTGAGTTTTGTGATATGTTATTCAGCCATCGGTTGTCGTAAATGCACTTTATCAAAGTCAATACGATATCTATTTGAATTTTCCTATAAGAAAATTAGGTTATTGTTAAGTTTAAAACATTAAGTTTATTTGCGATCGAGATTTAGCAAAAATATGTTTTCCCGCTTCTAGAGAAAAGTTTCGAAGTAGTTTGTTTTATTTAACTATTGTTCTTACATTTAAATAAGATCTTAAATACCTCATTTGTATATATTTTTTTCTAACATAAGGATTTTTAAAACTTTTGAGTAGCTTTTAATTCGTATTTTTATCTAATTATTTACAATGAGAAAATGAAAGAAAGAAATGGTATCCAAGGACTAAACATCAGTGCGGAAAGGTCAGAGTAGTAGAGTACAGAGTAAAGATCAGAGTAGTACAAAGTAGAGATAAGAGTCTTACGAATTAATGCTGAAAGAACTGAGTATAACAGAGTAAAGGAAAGAGTACAAGAGAGAAAAAAACAGAAAAACTGATAGTCGATTACTGAGTGTCGAGTGAATGTATAAACGAGAGAAAGTTTGTATACCTCGAGAGACAATCGAGAAACTGTTTATACCTTTGTTTTAATAAAAGCATTTGTTCTTTTCTAAATAAAGTGACTTACCACCATTTTTACATTTATTCCTATATATAATATATGTTATATAATCTTATTACGAGATTCGACTTTTCTAAATATAAAAACAGAGCAACGGATAAGCTCGGACTTGCAAACTGTTATCTATAATAGATCGTTATTTTTATAAAAAGTTTTTTAGTTTATATTATGCGAATAAATACCCATCCTACACGGGCGCAATGGGTAATATTGGTGCGAGAAGTGTGATGCCTAGTGAGTCAAGGGAAACCTGAATCCGGTGATGGAGCAGACGGGGCAAGCAACAATCAAAATGCTGTAAAAAGTTATTCTAATTATAATTGACCTATACAATTGAATGAAACCGAGGAGCTACAAATACAAACTGCCTCGTGACACTGTTCACTCTTGTGCCTGAATATGTGAGCGCTATCACCGAATAGAGCAAGGTAAATTTTCATTACAAGATTATGTATATCCACCTTTAGAGATTTTGCTTTATATTACGTGAATTAAATCAATGCTGATGCATTTTAATGTTTCTTAATTCAAGGATGGCATGCAGTATTAAATGATAAAACTAAAATTGATTAATATATTTATTATTTTGTTTAATTCGTCATTTTGCGTAATCAATATTTATTATTCGTGGTTAAGTGAAATCATGAAGTTGGCTACATTCTTAATGTTGGACATTAAATTTTGTCAAAATTATACCATTTAGAGTGCTTGCAAATATGTAATTTATTTTAGCTTCAATTAAAGCAAAAAATCATTTAATATTTTCGTTTTGATTAGGAATGCAATCCATTGTTACTGACATACAGAACACAATACATTATCACCGTATAATACGTGAATGCCTGTTCGTGTCAGATAAAATGTACATGATAAATTTATATTTTATAAAATTCCGGTGACTTTTGCAATTCTCCCAGACATTTCCGAAAACATTGAGACGATTGGTAACACCATATCTTATAAATAGCAAAATTATATTAATATATATATATAAAAATAATGAAACTAAATGTTCTGTAAATATGATAGTATATAATTCTATTAATATTATTTTTATTAGTTTTCCATAAATAGTTCACCATTAATTACCATTGCTGTTTCAATATTTTCTAATATCGTAACATGATTGCCGTTAACAAAGTGTAGTTTTAATTTTTCTTCCGTTATCTGAAAAAAACGGTATTTTATAGTAGATTAATATTATATTCATTATCTATACGAATTTTACAACTTACAATCTGTACTCCATATGAGGTATGTTATATGATAATAACAAAAATTTGAATAATGTGATTGGTGTTCTTACATATGGTATTGTTTCTGAATTATATTTCATGCATGTTCGCAATCTCCTATAATATGAGGAAATAGTATTTCTTTGATCTCGTTCTAAATATAATTGCATTCAAGTAATAATACATTAAAAAATGCATTTACTTTCTCATCTCACGATTTTCCCAATTCAAGTACAATCAGGAAAGTAACGTTGGAAATTCATTTGAAAATAGAGAGAAATGGAAAGAAAAAAATGACGAACCTGTTCACTATTAACAGATATAAATATCTCCGTCATGATCACAAGAATATTGTTTTGCAACTATTCCTCCAATGACGATTGTATCTATTGGTTTATAAATTCCTTCATTATCTGAGAAGTACCGTCTATCAAAATTAGCTGCTAATCGTCGTGTGAGTTCAATTGTTACAAGCGATACGTATGAGTATACCTCTAGTATATATTGTAATATGTAAAGTTAAATACCATTTTAATACAACAGGTTCAATAATATTTAATTTAATCAAATGTTTCTTTAGTAAAAGAATATACTGGTAAAAATAAATGGACCATTTTTTCTATAGTTTTTAATCCATAATTCGTCCCAAGTAGGAAATAAGTCGCAGGCGACTTAAGTTTCGGTTCTAATATTTTGAAAATGCCTTTGATACCTGAAATGTTAAATATCTCACTTTAACCTCCCTCTGTATAAATTTTAGGAGGGATAATTATTTATGAAGACAGTTTTTCACCCAAAAAATACATCAACATCTTTATAACAAGTAATATTTCGTTTTTAGCAGTTTTATTATGATTACTATTATTTTTTTACTCATTTCCATGAGTTTGCCGAAGTTTAAGCATCTAATTTCTTCCGCCGTAAGATATATTTCACATTTACGCTCTAATGTTTGCTTTATTCTTATATCTATCATAGAATCCATTCCAAGTTCAGCCAAGAAAGTTTGTTGATAGATACTCTTCAAGCCTTTAATATCTATAATCAAGAATTCTTTATTTAAATAAGATAAAGATAAAAAGCTGGCGAAAACAAAATAAAATTATTAAATTTAGCAATAACCATGGATAAATCGAAACTTACACATAATTTTTAAGATAGCATTTACGACATTGTCCGCACAATCGTCATCTAATCGTTTTTCAGCGATTATCATACTAGCAACTATAGGTTTATCCTGCATCAAAAATCGATTGATTTCTTCTAAACATGATGTTATTCTTTGCTGTAAAGTACCGCCAATAACAAGTTCTTTATCATTATCCTGCATATCCGCGACAAGACCGACGTCTCCAATCGCTCCCCATTGAATAGCTAATCCAGGCAAACCTTCTTCTACTCTTTTTTCGCATATTCTTTCCATAATGGAATTAGCCATACCATAATTCGTTTGGCCAGAATTTCCTCTTCCGCACGAGACGGAAGAGAAAACTACGAAATGCCGAAGATCTTGACAAAGCCTTCTAGTAACTTCGTCCAAACGTTTCGTTGCCCAGGCCTTTCCCTTGAAACATTTTTCAAAAGTTTTCATCGTTTGGTTACGACAAATACGGTCCTTCAAAGAAACCGCAAGGTTAAAGATACCATCGACGGGACCTTCATCTATTGCTGATTTTACTATAAGCTCACAATCTTCTTGTGTAGCCGCATTGAGACCGACAAGAATCTTAATATTCACGCCGTATGATTCCCATCTCGTGATTCTCATTTGTTGATAACCATTCTTTATGCCGTTTCGCGAAGTAATAACAATATTTTTAGCATTTCGAAGAACCAACCAATCGATTAATTCTAAACCAAAGCCACCCAAGCCGCCAATAATTATATAACTTTTGTTCGGGAAACATGTATAATAAGATTCAGCCAAGATCGGTGCATTCAATGGTTCATTTTCTTCCAGTTTATATAGATTTTGGCAAATTCTTTTACATACCTCTTCTCTGTCACTCAATCACATCTAAAACATCTTAGACAGATGTATCTATATAGAAACATGATTACGACGTACAATAAATATATAACCAGAGGAATGATCTACATTTATCACGTTTTTGTGCATAATATGTTATCTCATCATCGATATACAAGTATCATCGATAACATATGATGTAATTTAAGGTATTGCGAATTTACTACTAAACGAAAAATTGTAATCTTTTTTGCAACAGAACATAAATATATCATTAGCTTCTTCTAAATAATATTATTAGTGGTTATAACATTATAATAATAACTGATGAATGTTTTCAGGAGATGTGGAACAATTAATGCACGTAATATTAATTGAATATGAAGAGTTAATGTTTATCTACAAATTGCACTTGTCGTTTCTATTGAACTGCAAGAATATGTAATGGTAATGGATATTCTTTCTTTCTGTTAGTTTTTTGTGGTGTGAAGGCCTACCGAAAGATAACAATGAGGTTATGAGAGAGTAATTCGCATCAATCCAATGAATTATGTACTCTTAGGCGTATAAAGAAAGAACAGTGGATTTCACAGAAGTTCATCCAAAATAATCATTGAAGAGCTTACATGCATATGAAGCTTCTCGGTTGAAAAGCAAACGAGTTTTCTATCAATAGAAACAATATGCCAAACGAGGATTCATTTTAATAAATGAAAAACTATCGATTATGAGGCATACAAACGATTCCTGGTAGCTAGGCACGATTTGGAGCAAATAAAATATACGTCATGTACTTGAAAAATTAATGGCTCAAATATGTAACGATCAATTTTATCGGCGTTCAAATTACGACAGGGACTCTACAGCAGTGGGCAATGAATGCTTTTTCTTTTTTATCGGACAAGATTTATTTCACAACCTTGTATGGAACATATAAAAAAGAAGAGGAAACATAATCAGAAAGCGAAAAATTACAAAATTTATCAGCTTTGAAGAATTCGCCAAGATAGAGGAAGTGTCGGCAATTTTAAAAGAGTTCTGAATAGGAAAGAAAAATATTTATCCTTAATTTCGACCTTGATTAGATTATTAATATCGATTAAATCAGCTGTTGGTACTAATCAAACAACAATTCCTTCTTTAGAGCAAAACATGCTATAAAGTCTGTTCTTACAAAAAAAATGCTTGAACAAAAATGTCCGTTTATTCATTCCGTAGCCTTATTAATTGCATCAGAGAAGATATTTTTTGATCCTTTTATATTTGTAAGAACCGAGGGAAATTTAATTCAGCCCTGATAAAAAAGTTGATAAATTGTATCATAAATTAAAAAATATAATTGTGATAAACACAAAATCAGGAAAGTTTACGAGAAGTATATAAAATCTTTCTTTACGAGGAACGAAATAAATTTCTCTTAATTATTGACTTGTGAGGAAGGCAATCTGATCTAACTGTTTACGATCTTATGTTTCTAGAAGAAAGAAAGACATGAAAGTTCAGAGAGGATTGTCAATTTCATAAATTCTATTGGAAATCCGATAATAGAATCAGATTATTCGGCGAACTCGGATAATTTTAACGAAATAGAATATTTCTGGGAATATTCAGCAAATTTCGAATTTTTTGCAGGAATGAGCCGGCGAAGGCGATAGCTCTCACGTCGTGCTATCCTGAAAGGATGTAAGCTGTTTTGGCGATAGTAAAAGAATCGCCGAGTTTAACATTCTCAGAATTAAAAGTGCACTTGGAAATGCGATTCGATGAGAATCTTAGTGTATAGAAAAATAACACAGAATTTAGTAGTCGGAAGTATAGAGCGAGGGAGGATTTAGCGGTGTTGAACGCAGATTTCGATCGTTTAACACGACTTGTATATTTTAAATGTAGATTGGTGGGCTAGAATAAAATCACGGGAACGCAATTTATAAACGCGATTAAGGTTCCATTTATAAGACAGACGGGGGGGGATAAGGTTCCATAGAAAAACTGAAACAAGGGCTTTGGAAATTAGAGATGTACAAGAAAACAATACTTATTTCTTACAAAATAACGATTCAATCAAAAATCAATTCCTATCAGAAATGAGCAGGTCTTACAGAATGGGAGATTAGTGTAGGGAAGCGATATTGAGATAAATTTTTTTAGAGATTGAGCAAATCAGAACGGAAACGATAGAAGGAAACAACTTAGCGACGTTGATTAATGTTGGTCGTGCGACGAGAAGGGACATTTTCGATCGAATTGTCTGAAAAAGGTACGAAAGTGATGTTAGAAATAGTTAAATTAAGGGGGTCGAGTTTGATTGAGAATAAGAGATCCCGATCTCTTTATTTTAAAGGTAGTATCGCTATTTGCAAGGTGAATACAGTTCTACCAGCTTTCAGAGATATGTGGATGGTAAAGCGTGTATTTTTCTTTTGTATATAGGTTCAAAATAGTAAATCCATGACTCATTTATGAGAAAAAAGTACGTTGATGGGGAAGAAGTTGCGTTATTTTACTGGGAAAGTTTCGCCCGGTATGAAAAAGCTGAAAGTTTTAATAGAATTAGGAGGATTTCCTGAAAAGTTAGTTTTAGTTATAGTCGACGATTGTATCTTAAGGCGGCACTTTTTGTCAAAAACAAGCTGTTTCGAAACGTTGTTATAGAGTGTAATAGAGTTTGAATGAAAGAAAGCAATAATGATTGAACGAAAGAAAAAAATGGTAATGGATGTAAAAGACTAGGCATGAATAAGTAGAATACATGAGAGCATAATAGAGCAGAACAGAGCAGAGCAGAGTAGAGTTGTTGAGTTTTTATCGAGCATCGAATCTCGAGAGGAAATTTGTTTATTTCGGGAGATAATAAAGAACTTATTTATTTATATATAATAAATCATTTGTTATTACCTAAACACTGTAGCATATAACTCTTAAATTATTTATATGGGACAAAATTTGTATTGTATACAATTCAAGCGTCTTTCTGATGATTATTTTCTTTTAAAGATTTGGATGGATAATTGGCTCGAAGGGTTGAGCGATTACAACGCTATAACTTTGAAATTGTTTATAGAATAGAAAAGTCGCACAGCAACGCAGATGGATTATCCAAATAGTTATGGGAGTAGTAGTTGTGCTAAACAAGAGACGATAGAGAAACGTACGAATTCAATAAGAAGAATTATTTTTAGAGATGAAGAATTTAGGAATTAGAGCAATTGACAGCGAAAGAATAGGAAAATTAGTATTATTCCTATATTAGTATTATATTTATTATATTAGTGAAAGAAAGAAGAAGGAGACCAGGTTGGCAAAAAATTTCGGTAATAGGATCATCGTTGAAAGTTTACTGAGCGCAATAGGATTCTCTATTTATTGAAAGAAACGTTTTGTACAGAAAATGGGAGCACCTAAATATGAAATCACATATTTTACATATTGTTGTTCCTCAAGCGAAAGTTATATTTTAAAGAAAACACCTGGCAGTCCCTTGGGAGGACATTCCGGTGGAAATAGAACATTAGAAAGGATTCGAACAAGATATTATTCGGTTGGTTGTAAATATGAGATAGAAAATTAATACAAGAATATAGGCAAAATAATAGGCAAATGTAAGAAAAAAAATGTATGCATGAATGTTAAATATAGCGCAAAGATAGGATGATTGAACGTGGGCCTGCTATTCTCATTCTCCGGCATGGGAAATCAATCTCCATGGCGAAAGGCACAATATAAAAGCGGACACATGTGCTGTTTTACGTACTTGACAAGAGCACTTGTCTCAGACTACCGGGCGGAGCGAGTTTGTGCTCCGAGTGAATGTCAAGTCGGTACAAAAGAGACATTTATATTTATTAAAATATTAATAAATTAAAATAAAAAAAACTTAAAATAAAAAACGATATTTATATTTATGAAATAATATTAAAAGTGTAGGCAAAAGATTCCAGAGCTTACTAATTGTGTACGCGTGTGTACGAGATTAAACATGTCAGCAGTTAAACAAACTATGGAAGGTTCGAAAATTAGTGAGCTATTGTGGGCGCATGTATGAGGTAAACAAGTCTATTGACATTCGGACAAAGCGTAGTCTGTACTTTGTAAGGTAAATTGTTCAAAAGATGTTGAGATTGAAAGAAAGAAAGGGAGATTGAGATACAGCATGAGTAAAATGAGCAACGAAAATGATGGATAGGACAAAGAGTAACAAGGATTGCCGAATGCGTATGTGGGATGAGAGTGGGGATGAAAAAGACTGTGGAGCGTACGTCAGAAAAGAATAAGGGAGAGGACAGTCCTGAGAAAAACAGCAAGTGAGTAGTAGTTTTTGGTTAAAGAAGAGTTGTAGTATCTCCGCTACCAAATAGACCGACATTCTGTATATTATATTATTTCTTTTGTTATTGCTTTATAATAAATATATATTTTATTTCTTTATTTATCTCAGCTATCTCTGAATATATAGATATGCCTATAGATTTTCAGAAGTGGGATTATAGAAATTCCTACAAAAGATATATTAGATAATAGATAGTATAAAAGAGAAAGAAAATGAGAATTATTTTTAATTAAATATTAAATAAATGTAGTATAATTATAAAATTATACAAATTTCGTGTATGTGTATGTGTATTATTTCACTCATGAGCTAATCAGAAGATGTAGCAAACAATTGAATAACTGAAGATATATATTTTCACTGACAGTATATAGTATGTGTGTAACATTGTTATGTATATTGTTATGTACAATCATGTATTTGAATGTAAACGAAATTTATAACAAAGAAAATAACTTATGTAAGATTAACAGTTTTACAAATTCTCTTTAGAAAATATACATATATTTCAGAACGTTCGTGAGTCACCTCCTTTCAACCGAGCGCCCTTCGAAGACGACAATTCGTTTTTATATCTATGTAAATTACTCTCGGTGCCTAGAAACGATCTATTAGTTTCGATTTAACTCCAAACTCCTCTAGGCCGGCTTGTAATAATATATACCATTTCTATACTAGTTATTTGGTTTTGAGAGAAAAATGTAATATCTATTGCAGCTATTTCAAACAAAATAATGTTGTTAAAGTCACATTTTTTTTTAATGAGAATCAACATTTTAAACCTAATAAAAGTTGTGGAAGATGTCATTTCGAAACCAATGAACACCTATCATGTGACATTGATATTTCAGCAATAGCGAATTTGATAAGTTTGAAAATAATTTAACTCTTCATGAACTAATCTACGGAACACCAAAATAAGCGAAATAAATAGGAAGATAAGTAATTACTTCTAATGAAAATAATATTAATCGATAAATTAATAAGAAACTAGCAGACGTTAGATTTCAAGCTCGTTCTGTTTTAAGATTAGATTTTAAGGTTGATTTTAACGTCGAGAGATTAAAATTTCAATGTTAAAAAAAACATGAGAATTGTCAGCAAATTTCTTCATTTTTAAAAGATATTTATACTAATTGCTTAACGCAATTTACCTTTAATAGGAATATGAGATTTATTCCGGTGAGATTTAAAATTCATAACAAGGTTATCGTTCACGTTTATATTTTATTAAATTTTTTAAATCGAACAAATCGTTGCTTTTGCGAAATATAAGCTCATTTTTCATCTCTCTCACCCTCTTCTCTATCTCTCTATCTCATGTTTTTAAACGAAAATCTTCCATTTTTCTGCATACGTAGGATTCCCTCATAATTTTTCCTTCCATAGAAAGAATATTATTACTACGAGTTTTACTAAGTATTTTAAAAGAATCTCTTTATTAGAGAAGTTACTGACACTATTTCAGTAACTACGGATACTATTTATTTATTAGTATTTCTGATACTATTTAATTATATTACAACATTTAAAGTTAAAAAGGTGTTTAATTCATTATTTTCGTTGGATAAGTTTAACAGATAAAACGATGCAATTTTAATATAGTTAGCGTTTTGATGCATTACGTGACGAATGTGAAATAAATAATTGTTATATAAAATATAATATATACATTTTATCAACCAATTATTTTCTTTAATTGCGTAGTATTATTTCGTTTAAATTATATGTTTCTCAATTATTAATTTCGAAGAAACAATCAATGAAACTTTCTTAATTTGTGAATTCCATTTTCTTATTCATTTCATTTTTATGAATTATTCACCCACACACATAAACATAACATTAAGTATTACTTGTAGCAGTTTATAACTATTCACGCACATGTGCGTTTCTCAATTCTTCACAGTATTTTCTCTTAAGGGTCATATATTACTATAAGAAATATTTAGCCTTAGGAACTCATCGGATACTCGCTATGAAAACGTATAGATAAAAAATACATGGCCACTTTTGTTAGGGCTTAGGTATTCTTAGTCAAATTTTCAATGTGCGCCGGGGCGGGCGATAAATAAATAGTGAAACTAGACGCCTAGGCGCGACGAGCCAAGGGTTGTCTGGCGCTTAAGCCTAAAATATGCATTGACATCTTGTCTATATGATCATTAAAACAAAGGGGGCACACATGGAATGTTTAAATCTTCCAATGAACTATCCCCGACCAATGGGCATCTATTCTTTCCTTTCCCATGCTCAGATCATACTTCAACTTCGCCTTTTTTATTCTCCTTTCTAATTTCATTACAGTCTTCATGGATAGTTCTAAAGATGCCAAAAAGTCAATCAAGTTGCATCCTTCAGACTCACGACATCTAGACTTTCGGATCTTATTATGCATTACTAGCTATCACTCCTTCAGAAATAGCCAGTATAACTAACTACGCATCATTTCACGAAATACATCAACAACTATATCTTATGTCATCAAATATACGGTGATAATTTCAATGACCGCAATATTTATTATCGCGCATCTACCTAGCGAGTCTCACGGAATCCTTTAAAAGAACGCGCGTTCTCCCATTAATCTACGGGAACGCGGCAAGTGGTATTTTGGTGACTGCCTACAACGGTATCCTAGCTTAGTGCTGCCGTCCTTATTCATCTGGAAATGCTCTCGTAGTTACGCTCTTACGACGCAACAATAACAATAAAATACAAAAAAGAATAATTAAACATTACTTACATGATTGAATCGTTCTGAGATTTTTTTGAAAATAAAATCTTTAACGTTGTTGTGAAATATGCATCGTTAGACCGTTGAATCATTTGGAACGTTGAATGAATAACTTTTACGAAATAAAAGATAATATTGAAAGAATATTTGTCTTATATATATATATATTTGTCTTATATATTAATGCAGTAAGAGATGCATTTGAAACATGACAATTTCTACACTTCTTAATATACGATTTTTATATCATTAAATTTTTGGAAATTTTGTATAATCCTACATGTGAAATATGGATCGATAAACTCGACACAATACTCTTTCAGTAACAAGGATTTTATTAACAAAATATAACAAATAAAAAAAAGATAACAAAATAAATATAAAAAACTAAGATCGTAAAGCTAAAATACAAAGTGTCTCTCACACAAACTCTGTTCGACTAAGAATTTAAATTTTTATCTGGACTTTTCCAGACTTAACTTTTAATACTTTAGTCCGTCCTGACGCGGCTGGTTCACTAATAACCGTACTCGATATCCATTCGTGCATTAACTCTACTCGGATTTTCACATGGGATTACTCATGACTTATTACGTTATTCATTACTTACATTCGTAGCTCTGAAGTTACAATCCATTGGTCCATTCAGGATTCAACTTATAGTCTTAACTCTTTTTTTTTTGTTTCGTTAGGAGGAAAAACTTTCATAGGCCCCCCGAGTCCGGTACTCAGGGAAGTGTCGGATTCAACCCGCCTGAGAATATTCCCAGGTTCGGATCGCCTACCGACTAAAAAACCTCCCGATCCTTATTACTAACACGCTGAGGAGAGAGGGGGTGGGCAGGATCACGTATATGCGTATTACAAATTCACCCAGTACCCTTCCTCGGTGAGCCACGCCGGTATTCGCCTTGCTCTCATTCATTCATCCATCTGCATCCATACTACTATGGCGCACTCGACAGGGGCCCACGAGCCCCTGGAGACACAATTACTCCCTAACTATATACATATTGGCCCGATCCCCACCCCATAGTGCTCTGACCAGGCCCATTCACGTTCGTATACACACACTCACATCTAGAGGGAAGCGACGTTTAAGCCAGGCGCTGCCTGAACCGCTCGTAGCCTTACCCGAGATGGTCGCACTGGAGCTACTCTCCTATGCGGTCTATCGTTCGTACTCCCGTCCACGTACATACCTGCACGCTCACTCACACATCCTTCTTCTCACGTTCGCGCCTCTTAACGTCCTCTTAACGTCCTCTTTTGCACGCATGACCCGTCCGGCGAAGGTCCAAAAGGCCGTCCATCCTCCCGGGACAGTCAGGGAGGCCCTGACTATCACGGGAAGGGTAAGCTGCCTTCCTCCATCGCGTCGATCAACTCATTCCTGGCATCCGTCCAAGCCGGGCAGTCGATCAGGGTGTGCTCCGCCGTATCCTCACTCCCCCCGCAGGGAAACAACGTGGGGAGGGAATCTTATGTATCTTATTTAAGTACGCCGAGAAATAGCTATGGCCGGTCATCAGCTATGTGGTGTGAAATGTCGTTTCGATAGAGAACGGCCTCTCAATCCACTCAGCCAACCATTCGCACTCCCGTTGCTGCTGGTGCCCCTAGGAACTCAAGTTCCTCAGTCTTCCATGCTTCTATTGCCCTCCTTCTGGCAAGAGCACCCAATACAGCCTTAGTACGCATGGGAACAGGTTCCTTCGCGTTTCTAACAGTCGCATACGTCTACGCCAGCTGGGGTGCCAGATGATTGAGAAGAATAATCCCCGCAATCATCATAGCCGCGTGGAAGGAGACCGTTCTATAGGTACAACACACCCAGATCGCCACCTTCCTCTGGAGGCTCCGAACAGCCCGCCTGATTCTCATGTCCTCCACGACGGCGCGCCACCACACCGGTGCTCCATAAAGGAGTACCGAGTGGATCACGCCGCCGTACAGACGTTGCCTCTTCTCCCCCGGTCCGTGAAGGTTCGGAAGGAGCCTCCTAAGGGACCGGAGAATACCCTCCGCTTTAGGGATTAAGGCCTCGATGTGGGGCCAAAACGACATTCTTGAGTCTATCATTATACCCAGGTATTTAACGCTGGTCCTAATTTCTACACGAACCCTTCTAAGGCAAATCTTAGGGGGCGGGATATTCCTGCGTCTGCAGAGGGCAGAGACAGGAAAGGCCATAGCCTCCGTCTTTTGCGGCGCCACTTTAAGACCCAATCCCTCGTTCTCCTTTACCAAAACGTCCAAGTCCCGCTCGGCGTTCATGATAGCATGAGACAGGTCCCATCCCGATGACAGGAGGGCCGTGTCGTCCGCATAGCAGACAACACGGGAGCCACCTGGAATCGGGGTTCGGAGGACACTGTCATAGGTAATGTTCCACAACGTAGGGCCCGAAACGGATCCCTGTGGGACCCCACAATACACGTTTCTTTCTACAGCGCGTCCATGCCTGTCTGTATACGCCATGGCGCGATTGTCCAAATAGCTCCTGATAATGTTCAGGTAGTGTGGAAAATTTTCACGCTCCATCGCCCTGATGATGACGGCCTACGGTAAGGAGTTGAAGGCGTTCGAGATATCCAGACTCACCAGGATAACCACTTTCCTGACCCGCGTCGATGCCTCCACGAAGTTTTTAACATCGAGAATGGCATCCACGGTGGATCTTCCCGTCCTAAACCCATACTGTGATGGCGCCAGAGTCCGAGTCTCCTTTAAGTAGCTGCTGATCCGGCCAACAACTACCTGCTCGAATAGTTTTCCCAGTTCGCCAATCAAGCATATGGGTCTATATGACCCCGGTGAGTCCGGGGGCGCGTCCCTTTTCTTTTTGATAATGACGAGTCTCGCTATCTTCCACGCTGTTGGGAACCTTTCTATCCTCAAGCATGCAGAGAAGTACTGCGTCAACCAATTTCTACAGTGTGTCGACGCAGCACGCACAACCACACCCGGTATTTCATCCAGTCCAGGAGCCTTTCTTCCTTTTCCTTTCCTGGCGGCAGCCAAGACCTCCTCCGCAGAGATAGTCACCTCTGAGGGTGCAGGTTCCTGCGGCTCATCAGTTCCCGGTCCTCCTGGGAATAGTTTAGAGATAGTCTTAACTCAGATGAAACTCTGCTCAAGACTTGCTACGTTATTCTTCTCTTTGATGTATTACCTTTTTGGTCTACCCAAGACTGCCCGATCATCTGGTCTTTTAATTACCTTCTAATTACCTTGACTTCTTATCCCTGCTTGTTAATACATACTTACTGTAGCTTCATTGTCCTGATAGTCGTTTCGTTGTCTGCTTTTTTGGATCGCATCAATCTATTTCCTCAGGGACAGTCCATGCTTTCTTTGACCGTTTTTCTTACATTGATCTTCTTTCCGAGGATAGACCAAGCTTATAATCAGCTGACTCTCTGATGTTAGTCTTCTATGCGTTTCCTTCCGATGATATTAGTATTCTTCTGATTAACTGTCTTTTCTGACATCGGCCTCCTACGCACTTTTTTACGCTATTCTCTGGATCGGATTGTCTCACACACACGCAACACTCGTACATGCCTATTGTTTAATCACCAGTTAACTGCGTACAACATCTGAGCTTTTTATTTCGTTATTATATTATCGGCTAGCTTTACTCATACATACACATATACATGTTACTAACGTTTGAACTTTACATTTTTTGTCTAATAGCCGCTCTGTTTATCTCATATGCACTCGCATTCACTTTCTCAGGGAAGAAAGAATCGTCAAGTCTATAATATTGTATTATATTTTATTAATTACTCGCAAAAAGATATATTTATGTAAATAAGATAAACTTAAACTATTCATAATGGATGTGCATTACGTTTAAATGTAATGCATTTTTTATAACTTGATGTTTATAACATCTATAAATCTTATGTGCATGGTCAAACATTCATCAGATTTCAAAATCGATCAGATTTGCATTTTCTCTGAATCGATGTTATTTACGTGCTCATCGAAAAATTATTTTATAAACAATACATAGATGTATGTAGGATGGGCTTGATTCAAAATTTGATTTATATTTATCAACTAATTGGTATAAAGCCATCATTTCCATAATTGATGTGACAATCGTTATATAACGCTCAATATAATGAATATAATGAATACGCCGTAAATAGTATATTTCTTGTAATGTTAAATATTTCATGATTATTATTTTTTTCTTGAGAAAAAGGGAAAAATAATTATTTTTATATCATGCCAAGATTAATAAGTACATACGATTAATAATATGAATTGCATTGAATGATTCATGAGAAACAATTAATAGATATTTAGTGTCGTTAATTTCAATTGCTAATTATTCGTGCATTATAATTACATCTGCTTACATGGACTTGATCCAGTAAGTTAAGGCGCAATTACCATCAGAACGACTTGGATAACGTATTATCGGCAGGTGGTAAAGTAATAGATGGTACAGTAGAGTAAAATATAATATGTCTCTTTGTATCATCATATAACAGAAACAAAAAGTCTGTTACCGTGTCGACGGTAGAATATGTTTTTGTGTTAAAAAATGATATTTTTCCGAGAATAGTTTATGCGCAAATAAAAAGCTTTTTCGAAATTCAGACAAAACGTCGTATCTTAAAGCTTCTCCTTTAAAATGAGATCTTGTTCTTCATTATTAGTCAAAAATTACTTCTGTTCTCATTGATGACCACATTTTTCCGAAGAAAACTTTTAATACTATGGCGTATCTTGAAATTTGTGCCAAACAGATGATGCCCAACTACTGATTTTTATATACACGCTTGAATAGTGTACATTTTATATCCGTGAAGTAGCGATTGTCTGTTCGGTTGTGTGCGTAAATAGCTGTTGCCTAGATTTTTTGAACATTTACAAATGCAAAAAAATGGTTTTTACTATGCTCCCACAAAGAGGCTACGGTAACTCACTCGATTATTTTAATGAGCTTTGGCCAGATAATTCTATGGCAAGAATAAGGAATTACATGTTCAATCGTTTATATCAAGGGATCTGAATTTCTAAAAAATTACTAATTTTGGAAAATTTATTGTTTCTTTTAGACTTTGTAAAATAGAAAGAAAGAGATTCTATAAATAATGAATAGTATATTGGCAGCACCCAGATTTGTAATTCATGAATACTAGGTGTTCCAGGCCAACAAGATTTCGGTGTTTTTTTTTATTGTATTGATCTAAAAAAAAGTAATGAAATAATTTACTCTTTTTTTTTATTTAATAATTTAGTAAAGTGTTAGTATCCAATTTTTCATATTTATTTCCTCCAGAGATGGCTGACGTGAATTTGGCAGTGATCTGTGCTAGATAGGACACAGCAACAGTATAATTTTGTTCGATGATAAATGCATATAAAATATAATTTGTTGATTATTTTTTTAATATTAAATTTAGTGCATATATATGATTATTACTATAATAATAATATGTAGTGTAATAATATAGTAACAAAAACAACAGAAAGAAGAAGAAAGAGAGAATATACTTATATTGTATAAATTTTGGCACATATGATGACGGTAATTTATGATAACAAAGAAAGGAAAAATATATCATTTATGCGGTGATTTGACGCGGGTATTTTCAACAAATCGAGTCCTTGATAATTTCGACGCAGGATCACCCACTTAATACAAATAACATACGAAGAAATATACGAAACATTTTTTCGTTCCCTATGTTTCTCTTTATCTTACTAACTTATGATCGTTATGCATTTGTTTCCACAAAGTTTCTTACTCATGATCAGTATAAGCTAATTGTTTTTACTTTAATATATGATATGAGTATGATGGTTGTCCAGTGCAAAAATCGTTTATTACAAGAAAAATATTAAATAGGAATTACAATGGACGCTAAATAGGACGCTATAGTGCAATATGTTAAGCTGCTCTATCATCTAATTTTATTATTCTAAATTCTTTTATATGAAGTCTTCTCAAAGGAAAAATACATCAAGTATAGTCGGAGATAAGTAAAGGATGACGGGTTTATTTATTAACGGTAATTAAAATGCCAGATAGATATTATCTATAAGGTAAGTAATCGGAAGGATTGAATGGTAAAACAAATTTTTCGATAAAATCAGAACCAAAATTTATTATAACACATTAGAATGATTCTCCTTCTCATCATTACAACTATTCTATAAAATAAATATGCATAACTTTTCGATATCTAAACTAATAAACATATGTTCTTTTGCAAGCAAAATAAATATATATGTGTTAATTTTCCGTATCTAAATTAATTGCTATTCACGAATAAGTTCTGATAACGTCTTGTTTGTGACTAAGATGCATTCGATATGTGATAAAAATCTCGTTATACAATCGATTAACGAATAGATGATTTTACGGGTATCTTTCTTTAATCTTACTGTATTTTATCATCAATTCGCAACTTAGATTACTTAACAAGTAATTAATTCGCAATTAATCTAAGTCAACGATTCTGTAGAAATACCTGATCTGTGATAGTCTCGTGATCCTTTCTCGGAGCTTATTCCCAAGGAAAGATTTGCGGTGTTATTTCGTACACACAGGGTACTCTTTGCTATTGCGGACAACTTTCGGTGCGGGTTCTCAAAGGGAAGTAAGATTGCTTAATGAATTGTTTAGTCGATTGACCATAACTAAAGCGATGCGGGTCCCAATATTATTGAGCCGACGAATCCAAAACGTTTATAAGTATCATGATCTTTCTTTCATTAACATCTAACGACAACGATAAGTTCTGTTTACATTAACCGATCGCTCGAACCCGTAATGAATCTTTTTAATCAATAGGATAAACACTCTTTTATTTTGGTATTTAACGCGATTCACTAGTTTGTCACTATCTCCACTTTAAGAATCTCTGTATCTAGGATGTTCGTCAACGGAAACAATTAAGGACTTTCAACTTAAAAACCATCAATACATTTCATAGTCTAGGACTGTCTATAAATAATCATCGCTTTGAACATTAGGAAGAGTTTTGTACAAATATTTCAAACAATAACAATGTTAAACGAAACAATTTTTTTTTACATTTCGAATCATAAAATGTTATATATGATCTGATATAATGCGAGTGGTTGCTATATAATGCGTTATTTCATTGAGTCGGTTGTTTTGTTTATTATCAAGCGGTTGGTATTATTCATTTTTGAATAAATAATACAACAAATTCAAATCGTCAGCTCGATTGAAATCATCCGTTCCGTTCTATTCAAGTAATGTCAAGATTATTATAAAATTCGCGGACTTTAAAAATGGAAAGTTGCCGTCTTTTCATCCAAATCTGTATAACATTTTTTAGATAAACTTCACTCATATAAGCTTCACATAAACTTCAAATATACTTGGAATTGGCGATAGATAGAAAAGGTCATGTGCAATTTGTCAAGAACAATATTGATAAATTGATAACCAGATGTAGTTTAAGATTGCTCAAATTGATGATCCAATATTATATATTTGTAGTAAATATATTTTGTAATATAGCATTTATTATTTATTATTATTGTAGAGAAAATCAAATACAAGTCTTGATTTGATAAAATTTATATATTTCGAACAATACTAATCGATACGTGAGTAACCATTTATATACCTCTAAGGAGTTTTCTGAAACAACAGAGAAAATATTATATTGTAACTAGAACATTAAAGAATACTGTCATAAATTCATTGGAAAAGATAGGCTGATTGGCCGAGAAGATTGACTGACTCTAATGAAATAAAAATTATTTACCGAAAATTTTCTTGCGTTAGGAAAGTGAAACTAAAAAATTGTTTAGGACTAATCATGATAATATTGTATTGTTGATAATATTGTAAATAACCTCAATAGAAGTAATAAAGCAAAAATTATTGTTAATTAAAGGAAAATTATACATTTTCATAAAACAAGGAAACATAAATAAATAGTTAATATTGTTGCTGCACAAGAATGTCTATAATTAATTTTTCATATATCGAAATAAACTAAGAAAAGATGTCGTTATTTCGTCTTTCTCCTTCATGTAAAATTTTTGTATAATGTAGAATTAACTGCAAACGTGAACATAAATATAATTACTTCAGATAGTGTTATTTCCAGATGGTGTCACTTTTTATATTATTATTTTCAATGTTATCATTACTGTCGCTATAATCATTTGTAATATTAACATGGTACTGCAATACGAACAATGTTTCGCATTACTTTTGAAAAATCGGTTTTATTCGTTTTTTATGAATTTTTGCTTCAATTTATAATTATATCGTTAAATATAAATTCCCTTGTTATCATAATAACATCTCATAATGTGAAATGTATTTATAATAAAATTATGTTTATGTTAGTAATAATAATAATATGCAAAGTAATATTATAAAATATATATTTAGAATACAAGGAAATTTTTAATAAACGATATAATTATAAATCAAAGTAAAAATACATAAGTAATGAATGTGATCAAGTTTATAATAAAAATAATGTAAAATTACACACTGTTTGTGTTGCAATATCATGCTAGTGGATTAACTGAAAAAATAAAAAATGATGACGAAGTTAATTTTTATCACATCTGCGAATGAAATTAAACGCTATGCAAATATATATATTACTTTATTACATTTAATTCTTATTAGTCCAGCTGAAGCGGTTCACGATTAATCACCATTGCAATTTCATTGTTTTCTAATATCGTGGAATGATTGCCATCAATAACATGTACTTCTACTTCGCCGCCAGTTATCTGAGAATAACAGTATTTTATAATAGATTAATGTTATATATATGATGTATAAAAATTTTTAACATTACTTTTTGTAGTCCATAATCATACGAGATATGTCGTACAGACGATAACATCGGTTTGAACAATGTGATTGGTGTTCTTATATATGGTATTGGTTCTGGATTATATTTCATGGATGCTTGCAATCTCACATAAAATGAAAGGAGAGCGTTTTTTAGAACTCGTGTCAAATATAATTGCTTGTGTTTGGGAGGCAATACATTAAAGAATGCATTTATCTTCTCATCCCACGTTTTGGATTTTTCCAATTCAAGTACAAGCTGGAAAGTAACATTTGGAAATTCGTTTGACAATTGCGAGAAATAGAAAACAAGAATGACAAACCTGTCCAATATTAACAGATGTAAGTGTCTCCGCGATGCTAACAAGAATGTTGTTTGGTAGTTCTTCTTCCGATGACGATTGAAACTGTTGATCTATAAGTTTTTTCAATAGTTCAGGAGCACCGTCTATCAAAATTAGTCGACCTTTAAATCCTTTGGCTTCTAATTGTCGTGTGAGTTCAATTGTTACAAGCGATCCGAATGAGTACCCCACTAAAGTAAAATCTTTTCGATCTTTAAGTTTCTCTAGTATATGCTGTAATATGTAAAGTTACATACCATTTTAATACAACAGATTGAATAATATTTAATTTAATCAAATATATCTTTAGTTAAAGAGTATACCGGTAGAAATGAACGGGCCATTTCTTCTACAGTTTCTAATTCATAATTTGTCCCAAGTTGGAAACAAGTGGCTGGCGACTTAATTTTCGATTCTAAAGTTTTGAAAATGATACCATAGCCTTCAATACCTGGGATGAAGAATATCTCGCTCCGACCTTCCTCTGGGTTAGTTTTAAGAGAGATAATTATTTCGGAGGAAAGTTCTTCGCCGAACAATTGCATCAATATCTTTGTACCAAATAATATTTTGTCGGTAATAATTTCAATACGATTACTATCACCTGCCCGCTTATTTTCTATTTCCATAAGTTTGGCAATGTTTAAGCTGCGAATATTTTCTGCGTTGAGATATATTTCATACTCGCGCTCTAAAGTTTGTTTTATTTCCACACCCATCATAGAATCCATTCCAAGTTCAGCCAAGGAAGTTTGTTGATTGACACTCTTCAAGTCTTTAATACCTATAATCAAAAATTCTTTATTTAAATAAGGTAATGTAAAAAAAAGCTGGCGGAAACAAAATAAAATTATTAAATTTAGCATTAACCATGCATAAACCGAAACATACACATAATTTTTAAGATAGCATTTACGACATTGTCCGCACAATCGTCATCTAATCGTTTTTCAGCGATTATCATACTAGCAACTATAGGTTTATCCTGCATCAAAAATCGATTGATTTCTTCTAAACATGATGTTATTCTTTGCTGTAAAGTACCGCCAATAACAAGTTCTTTATCATTATCCTGCATATCCGCGACAAGACCGACGTCTCCAATCGCTCCCCATTGAATAGCTAATCCAGGCAAACCTTCTTCTACTCTTTTTTCGCATATTCTTTCCATAATGGAATTAGCCATACCATAATTCGTTTGGCCAGAATTTCCTCTTCCGCACGAGACGGAAGAGAAAACTACGAAATGCCGAAGATCTTGACAAAGCCTTCTAGTAACTTCGTCCAAACGTTTCGTTGCCCAGGCCTTTCCCTTGAAACATTCTTCAAAAGTTTTCATCGTTTGGTTACGACAAATACGGTCCTTCAAAGAAACCGCAAGGTTAAAGATACCATCGACGGGACCTTCATCTATTGCTGATTTTACTATAAGCTCACAATCTTCTTGTGTAGCCGCATCGAGACCGACAAGAATCTTAATATTCACACCGTATGATTCCCATCTCATGATTCTCATTTGTTGATAACCATTCTTTATTCCGTTTCGCGAAGTAATGACAATATTTTTAGCATTTCGAAGAACCAACCAATCGATTAATTCTAAACCAAAGCCACCCAAGCCGCCAATAATTATATAACTTTTGTTCGGGAAACATCTATAATAAGGTTCAGCCAAGATCGGTGTATTCAGTTGTTCATTTTCTTCGCGTATCTTTATGAGTACCTATGAAATTCAAGATGGATATCCAGTTATAATTTAAGATAGTACAAATAAATGAATATTAAAACAACAATCACAACTTACTTTTCCAATATGTTTACCAGCGGCCATGAATCTAAAAGCTTTCTCTATTTGATCTTTGCCGAAGATTGTTCTTGCAATAGGTTTGATTGCATTTTCCTTAAGGAGTTTGTTTACTCTTGAAATTATTTCATTTCTGATTCCGTCCTTGGTAACTATAATTTGATCTAACATTACAGCGTGAAAACTGATCTCCCTCGAAAAGATATCGATGTCTAACTGATTATCTGCGGCTAAGTCAAACTTTCCAATTTCTAAAAATCTCCCTCCATGAGCTAAACAACGCAGAGATGCTAGAAGTTTATCTTCCGCTAAAGAATTTAGTACTATATCTACACCTCTACCGTCGGTTTCTTGCAAAATCATTTGTTCGAAGCTAGTATCTCGAGAATTTCCAATATGATTATCGTCGATACTGGGAAATGTTTCTTTAATGAATTTACGTTTTTCTGGTGTACCAACGGTAGCAAATACTTCACAGCCTTCGTGAAGAGCTAAGGTAATCGCAGCTTGGCCGACACCACCAGCACCAGAGTGGATAAGTATTTTATCACCCTTTTTCATTTCTCCGTTAATATAAAGCGCACCAATACATGTGGAATATACGCATGGTACTGTCGCTGCATCTTCCAAACTCCAATTTTCAGGTACGGTCCAAGAAAAAATGTCGTCCATTTGGCAAAGATTTGATAAGCATCTGAAAAAATGTTATTCATTTCATTTTCTTTCATTTTCTGTTATTTTCTATATGTGAATAAATCTCAATCTCATAATTTTTAATTAGCTCACTTGTTTCGATTAAGTCCCATAATACGTTGACCACCAATACTGATTCCACTATATTCAAATCCAAGTACGTTGTCAACATCTTTTCTGTCCTGTTGAAACACATCTAATCCTATTTTACCTGTTGCCAACATCACGTCTTTAAAGTTCAACGATGCATAATGGATGCGAACAAGATTCTCCTTTTGATAGTCTTTCGTAATTGGTCCTTCGAGCCAACGTAACGTACTTAAATCTCCGCGTGACTGTAAAAAAGTATTATTTCATGATATTCGTTGAAAATTTTATGAAATTTTCTTACATACCAACTGATTAACGAAAGCATGATACATAAGCTTTGGTTCATGAGATGGAAGTAGTTGATGCCTATATGATCCCCATATATTTCCTGGCCTTAAAACATTGATAAAAAGATCGGTTTCGAATTGTTCCGAATAAAGGGGCAATTCTAAAGAAAATTTCGGGGCTGTAAGATCCTGAACTAAAACAGCTCGAAAGATTTTTCCTCCAGGTTCTTTCTGTAAGCAATTAATGAATCCTAAGAGACCAGATTCAAAGTTTCCTTCCTCAACAAGTATCACTCTCGTGTTATCTTCTTGTGTTTCATTGGCAAGCACATTTTGTACTTCTTTCAACCAGTTAAATTCATTGCTCCTAACATTAATAAATAGAATATTTTTCGAAATTTTCTCGATTTTCCTTAACAATATCCACGATTCCTCGGAAGTACGTTTCTCCAAAACTATACCTAATCGAAATTCCTTTAGAATAGAATAGTCCAATGGTATATTTTCCTTTTCACGCGATAAAAGGAAAGCCCCATCTTTTGTAGATTTCAAAAGTTGTTTTAAATTCTCCTTTTTTTCGTTGGTTAATAAGCAACATCCAACTGCTAATATCGCTGTATCATTTGTTCTTAATTTTGTCGATTCTAAAATTTCAATATTTTTAAGAACGTCTTCTTCGCCAAATTTCTTTGGTGGTGCAAATAAATTAATGCTTGCTTGAATCGAAGGTAAATTGGCTAGAATTTCTCTGAACAATGGAGAAACAAGTTTCTCTGCTGATATATTGTCATTATCCTCAACGATTTCTATTGTTGTCACTTTCGTCATTGGTATATTCTCAAGAGTAATATGCATAGATAACGTTAATATTTCGCGTAATGACATTTCCCTTCTGTCACGATAAGCAATGAATTTATGTTCTTCGATAATTGGATCACTGACAGGTTTCTTCCGAGCAATCTCACTGGCCCTAATATTATGAATTTCTACACCCTCTGTTACAATCACATCAATATACTCAAGTAATTGTACAGGTACATCTGAAATAATATTGTTGAATGTAAAGGAATTCGCTATATAGATTCACTTTGTATTAAAAATAAATATTTACATTTTTTATTGGTTGTCAAACTTTTCAAATATCGTTGATGAGCTTTAGTATCTATTATCAATTTTCGAATTCCAATCGGTACGAATAAACCTCGGGTATCTAAAGTGAGTATTTTCATCTGCAATATGTTATCCAGGAATGCAACCCAATTTTTTTTCCACTCGACATGTCCTTTTTTTCCCGATATTGAGGCACTGTGTAAACTTCGAAAGAGGCCGCTATATTGGTAACCACGTAGCTTCAACTCTTTATAGATATCTTTTTCACCTAATTCTTCCTTCTCATTGCCAACATTTGCTTTGATTAGATCAAGGGGTATTTTCTCCTTCGATAAGTTAGTTGCAACACGAATCAATCCAGTAACAATAGCAAGACCTCCTTCAACCACTTCGAAATTACCGCTGCCTGTTTGTTAGTAGATCGACATATGTTAAATTCTAAATAAAACAATATATAGATACAAGTTGTGGAAAGTACCTTTTTGAATCATGACTATCATTTCAATTTTGCCTTCTTTCGGAATGGCGGTAGCTCGATTAAACTTTACATTTTCAATGACAACAGATACTTCCGTGTACAATCGTCCTATCATCATGCCGAAAGTTTCCCAAACTAAACATAAATATCCTGTCGCTGGAAACAAATTTCTACCATCGACCACGTGACCATTAATGTACTGATATTCTTCATAATCGATCGATATTTCAAATATTCGTTCGCCAGAATCAATTCTTTCTTGTCTTTTGTAATCTGCCACAAACCAGTCGTCTGAATGTTTCCATCTAATCACATAATAACATCGAATTTTTACATTACATTCAGAAGAAATAATTATTAGCCTTTTTCGTTTTCTATATCCACGTAATTCTTACCTAATGAGGGGGGATATCATTGGAGTACCTCGACTGACCGGATATTCTACGTGTGGATATAATTTAGCAAGATCAAGCTGTATACCGCTGTTATAAAGCTTCCCTAATGCTTGTAGAAAAATGATCACGTTATCTTTATCACTTAGATGATTTAATGCAATATTCCTAACGGTTGGTTGCAATGATTTTCTTAAAGTCGCTTGTAGTAGACTTTGCAATCCAATTTCAATTGTGACAACATTGTCGGGAATCAGAGCTAATGTTTCCTCAAACAGTACTGGTTTCAACATGTTATTGGTATGATACTCAGCTGATGAGAGTTTTGCGGCTGATGTCGACCACGCGTTTCGTGGCACCGATGTACTGAGCCATTTTTTACTTCGTGGTTTCGCTACTGGTATCACTTTTTTTAAATATACAAGAAGTTTCGATGCAACTGCTGCGATATAACGGCTATGATAAGGTATATTACTGCACGACACCTCTTTCACGTTAACTTCAGTTTCCTGCCAAGTACAAACACATTTAAAAAAATCGTTCTAATAGTAAGGAATATTTTTATTGGCTAGATCTTAATTAGCTTCAAACGAACCTGTAATTTTTTAACGAATGCCTTCACAGAATTGGTCGGTCCGCTAACAGTTGTACTTTCAGTTCCATTGTGACATGCGATGTCGATATCAGCAGGACAGCGATTCTTAATGTCTTCATAGGAAAGCCCTACCGTTGCCATAGAACCGTGAGGTATTTCTGTTTCTATCAAAGCCATTCCTCGCGAATATGCTGCTAATATCATTTCCTCTGCTGTAAAACATCCATCTGCGTAAGCACAACCAAGTTCACCAACAGAATATCCGATGACGTAGTCCGGTACTACACCTACGGAAGTTAAAAGGTCTACCAAACCGATCTGTAAAGAATTTTTCTTTTTATAGATCTTATCGTACGAATACGCTCCTCCCAAATATTTAAGTAGTTGTCGATATTACTTGAACCGCAGCAGTTCCGACGATCGAGTGTAAGATATTGTCGAACATGGTATTATCTTTTTCAGTTAAAATTTTATAAATATTCAAATTACACTGCTTTAATACAGCATCGCATTTCTCTATTGTTTTGGCAAATGTGGGGAATCTCATCAGGACTTGACCTGGTAAATTACAAATTCCACATTCCAATACATTTGATAATCGCAGTGATTATTATTTTGATGGTTACGAAAAAATATTAAAACAAAAATTTCCATACCCATTTCAGACCACTGCGATCCCATTCCAGAAAAAACAAACACTATTGGTTTTTTTATACCAGAATAGTTTTCAATTTCTCTCAGTTTTTTGTCAAACGATTTAAAACCAGTTATTGTGTATCCCCGATATAAATGACCTGATGTTTCTTTGAGATGGATATCATGAAGGAGACGAATAAATTCGACGTCTATGGGTCGATTATCAATCTATGTAATAAGATGTTGGAATTATTTCGTTCTATTCTTTTTTAACGTATTCAAGTATAATACCTTCAGGTCTTTAAAAGTACGTTCTACCTACATCATTTAATATGGTTACTATTGCTTCTTCGGTACGTCCAGAAACTGCTACGAGTCTTGGCAAATCGTCATCTGGCAATCCTTTATTGATCTTTGTTTTTGGATTTGATTTGAGTAAGATGTGAGCATTAGCACCACCAAAGCCGAAAGAATTAATGGCTATGTATTCCCCATCAAGCGGAGACGTTTCAGTAACAAGCATTATTCTCCCTTCTGTAAAAGCTTTCACATCTTTGCGTAGTTGATTAAGATTGATATTTGGGGGTATTAGGCCTGACTCCATCGATATTATCGCCTGGAAAATATCAATGAAACGAAAATGAACGAATAATTGTCTCATCTTATACTTCAAAATATGTTTACCTTGGCAATAGAGCACATTCCACTGGCTGGTTCAGTATGACCCAAATTTGATTTGATGGAACCGACTTTAAGAGGATTGGTTCTGTTTTTCGTGAAAATCTGATCTATAGCATTTATTTCTTCAGGATCACCGACTTTAGTTCCTGTACCATGAGCTTCGATGTAATTTATACAAGCTGTTGGTACACCGCATTCATCGTAGAATTCTTTGAAAAGAGCACTCTGAATTTGGCTAGAAGGAAATGTTATTCCCTGTTCCTTATAACCATCGCAATTTGTTTTCGCATGGATAACTGTTGCATAGATTCTTTTAGCATTTTTTCTTTTTTGCAGAAATGCAACAACTACGGCTTCGCTGCGCACGTAACCATCTGCATTTTCGTCGAAACACTTGCAACGACCATCCTCGGACAATACTCCTATTAGATACAAGATAAAATAATTGTTTAATACTCTCATGGTATTTCGAGGAAAAAGGACATATGATTCAATAAATTATCATATTTAATACCTAAACGTTTAAATTGCAAAGTTATGATTGGATGAAGGCAAAGATTTGATCCAGCGACTATCGCGTAATCGCATTGTCCGTTATGTATAGCCCTATATGCGTGTTCCATTGCAAAAAGACTTGAGCTGCATGCGGTATCGATGTTATATGTTGGTCCAGTGACACCCAACCAATGCGAAATTTTGTTGGCCATAAAAGCTTTACTACAGCTAATGATACCAAAGCCATTGATCTACAATTGAAAAGACGTATTACATGGCTTTTCCGACTATATAAGTAATTTTATATAAGTAATCCATCTATAAACTGATCGTTTGATCTATTCCCCTGCCTGGAGTTTGTCGTAGAACCAAGTTTTCTCGGCATCGGAGAAGCATGAACCCAAGAATACACCTGTCCTCGTTCCACGAAGATCTTTTGGATGAATTCCAGCATCTACAATAGCTTCATAAGTATGTTCGAACAATATTCTGCCCATAGGATCCATAGTATGTGCTCCTTTAAAATCGACGTCAAAAAATAATGCATCGAATTTTTCGATATTGTTAATTTTCCCCGTTCGTCGTGGAATTTCTGAATGCTCTTATAAAAGATATAGATAGAAAAATATTAACATTGGTTAATTCTTACCTTGTTAAATAAAATAGATTGTATACGTATAATCGATACCTGTATCTATTCCGTTATCTGTAATGCAATCTTTGCGATTAAAAATATTATCTTTCAATTCGTACAAATTGTTGGATTTTGGAAATCTACCAGCGATTCCGGAAATAACAACTTCTTCACCCGGTTCTGGATCAGCATATTTGAAAAATTTGTACGATTCCTTTGGCTCCTTAAACTCATTCATAACGTTATGATATTTTATAATCGTTTGTCTAAAATAGAAATATGAACACGAACTGAAACCGTCAGCGATGAATTCTTCTTTTTAATAATGTTATCCCCCTCTATGAAATTCGTTATATCACGTCAGCTATCATAAATTCTTGTATTTTTCCATTCTACTTATTCAAATGAAGATACATTTTTAACTGGCCCTAATGAATTTATTTATTCTTTTTATACTGATTAGGTGCGTCATGGTCAATGAAAGAGCACTGTTCAATAACAAAACAATAAAGTTTCGTCGTAATACCTAAAATAGTTATAATAAAATTTCTTAAATTTATAGCTCCCATTTATTAATAATTGCATGCATCTGGTGTTTACAATGAATGTTATTATTGTATTAATAACGACTTCCATTAAAATATAAAATTAAGCACATCTTATTAACGTATAGTTATATTTTATATACAAACATACATTTATGTAATATATATATACACATATATATACACGAACAGATATACAAAATATGTATATACCTACGCGTGTGCTTACATACATACGCACACAAAACTATATCTTTATCTCAATGTCTTTCCTTTTCATATCTAATTTTTAACAAAATAGTATAAACATATGCTATACTTTGTTTACCTTGAATTCCTTTAATAAATTTCGTTAATAAATTATAGCGAGCCTTATAAAACCGTATTTTGTAATATATACTTATAAGTATATAGAAAATAAAATAGGTAAAGACAAATCAGTATTATATATCGACTTCTCATTAATTCCAAAATTTTACTTTCTTCGTAAATTTTCTTGTTACGTAAAATTTAACATGGCTTATAATGATAAGGAGAACAAAAGTAAAAATAATAAATGAACCCAAATGGTGGATTACTTCGATGCCCAAATAATAATTAATTAATGATGAAAGTATAATTTAAATAAATATTTTATATGTAGCATTGAGATATATGCATAATGAAAAAAAAGTAGTATGAGTTGACAAAGAAACGAGCTACGCATAATTTAAGATTATTCACTTCCTTCTGTTCAAAGCATGTGTAAATCAAGCGACAGGTATGGACAAAATGTGAATTACTAATCAAGCGGGGAACACTGCCCTCGCCATGCTATCTTATCAATGTATAAGCTTGTTTTGTTATTTCCTTTTCACGGATATGTAACAATTAGTTTCGTGTGAGTTAGAGTAAGTTGTATAAGTTAGAGCAAGAAGTGTTAGTAGACTGTAAGCTCACACTTTTCGGTCTCTCATATGTATATCTTTCGTTAATGGTAGTGTGAGTCTTGCAAAGGTCAGTGCTAGATATGATGTCGGTACTCATTTGGTTTACGATAAATGCGTAGAAAATAATAAATATAATTGATACATATAAGAATTTGTCCAATATTTTCTTAAAAACAATTAGTGAATACTTATATATTATATTAATTATAATAAATGCATAACAATCATAAGGTAATAATACAAAGAAAAATTATAGCAGACAAAAACAATATAAACGTTTCGTACATTTCTTCGAATGTTGTTTTTATTAGATGAGCAGTCATGTGTAAAAATTATCAAGGACACGATTTGTTGAAAATCCGTCCTTCAAACAGCACATAAAATGATACATTTTCCTTCTTTTGTTATCATAAATTACTGTCATCATATGTATCACGATATATAAATTATAAGTATAATTTTCTGTTTCTTCTTCTTTTTACTATTTTTGTAACTATATTACTACATTACATATTATAATCATGGTAATAATAGTAGCAATAATAATAATATGAAAAGAACTATTACAAAGGAAACGATATCAAAATAGCGCTGGGAGGAAAATTTCGTAGATGGTGCAGAAACAAACTCATATTTTGATCTATATTTAGAATTATATGTAATATATTTATTTATTCACTAATTATTCATTTAAAAAAAATAATCGACAAATGTATATATTTTATAAGCATTTGTCATCGAAAAAATTATACTGCTGCTGTGTCCTATCTAGCACAGATCACCGCGAAATTCACGCCTCTCATCAGTGGAGGAAATAAATATAAAAGATTGGATAGTAACACCTTACTAAATTATCAAATAAAGAATAGACTAAATTATCAAATCTAGAAATAGAACCGAACCTAGAATTCCTGAATTATCAACATACCATACGTTGCTTATAGAATTTCTTTTTTTAGACTATAAAATCTAAAAGAAACTACAAATTTTTTCACAATTTAGCAATATTTTAAAAACTCAGATCAATTGACATAAACGATTGAACATGTATTTCTTTATTTTTGCCAAAAAATCATCTGGCTAAAGCTCATTAAATTGATTGAGTGAGTTATTGTAGCTTCTCCATGTTTCTCCGGGCAAGCAATGCTTTTCTTTGCTTTAGAAATGTTCAAAAAATCTGAGCATCAGCTATTTACTCACAAAAACAAGCAGGCAATCACTACTTCAAGAGGAGCATCAAAGTACTACATTATTTCTTCGTGAAAAATGTTGAATACAGGATTTACATTATCTGTGAGAACAGATATAATTCTCCGATTGGATCGACCAACATGGATGAACAAGATCTTATCTTAAAGAAGTAAGTTTAACAAACGACGTTGTTTTGGCGAAGTTTTTAAAAACCTATTTATTTGTGCACAATCTATTCTCGAGAGAATACTATTTTTTAACATGATTTTTGATTAAGGGAAAGAGAGACAGAGTGAGACAAAGTGGGCGACAGAGAGAAAGGGAAAGAGTGCTGCGAGCGATGGCGATTAAAATATATCTATGTAACGAGAAGCGAGGTGTGTGCAAAAAAGGCCATATGAAAACAAAAGATTTGTAATCCGCCTGTAGATTATCCTCCAAAGGTAGCAGCTGTTTTGTGACGAATTCAGATTTAGGGCAAAATATGAGCTCGTCGTCGAATGTAGTTAATAACTTGGGAATTAGTATACCGAAATATATGCTTTATTATGTTGCCATTAATCAATAAATGATAATTGATGAAGAGGATTTTTGTGAAATGTTAATTCATCTAATCTGCCGATCTGAACGACAGCTCTCACTGGAAACATCTTTCAGGATAGAGTTCATTCATTCACTCGAATTCTTTTACCATGCTTATTCTTTGTTTATGTCATGCTTAAAGTTCACTTTTTATTTACACTTTACATATCATTTATCGACTTACTTAATTCTTTCACATATCTTAAGATAGTAATAATAAAATGTAGTGCATTAATACATAACATGTCCAAACTCGCAAAATTTTTTGTAACGAATGTATTTATTCAAGTATCTTCATTCTAACAATGCTATTTGTGTAAAATAATAGCGGATGTACATATGTATGGAATGTAAGTATATATTACAATATGTCCTGTATGTATGGGTGTTTGCATGTACATAAATGTGCATGTATATAAATATTTAATTAATTTTTTTTTATTTTAATATATTTTACTATTTCATTTTTTTATACCTATTCTTATTTCTTCTAGGATAATAAGCCGGTTTTTCTTCTAATTGGTCATATTGTTATAAAATAACAATCGCTTTTTTTTGTTCTTTATATGGATTTTGCACATTTCGCTTATTTCATTTGTGAATACAAAATTTTTGATATTTAAGGCTGTTCATTACCTTTGGTTTTTTAATGGATTAGGTCATCAATGAGAATAGGCGTAATTCTTGGCCGATTTCAACGAACAAAGTCTGAGTTTAAGGACGAAGGTTTAATTTCCGTCACCTTTCAGGCAGGTTTTTGAAAAAGCTTTATTAAAAAAAAAAAAAATATTAAAAATGATATTTATTCAAGAATAATTTATGCAAAAATAAAATGTTTTTTCCAAACTCCGCCAAAAGGGCGCTGTAGACTAAACCTTCTTCTTTTAAATGAGATCTTGTTCTTTAAAATTGATCGAAAATTATTTCTGTTAATTACGATATAGGACAGTGTTCCCCACTTGATTCGTTATACATATATCGTCCATACCTATCGTTAAAGTCACAAGTAATTTGAACAGATGGTAGTAAACAGTCATAAGTTTTATATATATATATATATATATATATATATATATATATATATATATATAACATACATTTACCATTTCTATATTCAATTCACTCACACATTTATTACTCTATCTTTTTCACAAACCATTCACTACTATTTCTGTATCATATTCAATTATTTCACTATTCTTATTCAATCATACGTTATCTTGCTATTTATTTTACTCACTCATACACTTATTCAATAGTTCTCTGTTTCAATGAAACACTCTTCATTTCTCCATTTTATTCTTTCTAGTCATTTACTCACTCACTTATTTCTCTTTCTTAGCGAAGCACCCACAATTTCTTCACTTTTTTCATTCACATACTCATTCCTTACTTTTTCATTTTACTAACACACACATTCATTCATTCCTATTTCTCTACTTTTACAATTACAGAAATAAAGAAAGAAAGAGAGAGAGAGAGATAGAGAGATAGAGAGATAGAGAGATAGAGATAGAGAGAGAGAGAGTGAGAGAGAGAGAGAGAGAGTAAGATTTAAGAGAAGGGACGTACTATAGGTACATCTAGTCTACGTCGGATCATACGAAGTATAATGTCTTTGAAATTCATGGAAATAACGTTATTGAAATAAGATCATTCAAGTTTAGAACATTAGAACATTTAATATTTTCAGTTCACGTATGTATGTATTTATATTTAACCTATCATCGTCCTATTGCGTACAAATTAATTTTTATTTTCTTTGTTTCAAATTAATACTTATTATTATTACTACTTTTACTCCTAGTGTTACTAGTCTTATTATTAGTATTACTAGTATTATTACTAGTATTATTATTAGTACTAGTACTGAAATAATTTTTCACATTTTTTATTATTATTATGATAGTAATAGTTGAAAAATAGACTTGCGAGAATATGTATACATTTTTTAATCTTACTAAGTCAAAAATTTATATAAAATAGATGAATTTAGATAATAATTTAGATAATTATTATTAATTGTAGTTTAGAAATTTTTTGAATGAGACTATATGTGTAATAAAATCATTTATATATATATATACATATATATATGTAAAGAAAATATACTTTTTTCAGGTAGATTTGCCGCGCGTCTCATGGCCTGCCCTTCCATTGTCCTTTGTTATTTACAAATTCTTTTTGTTATCTACAAATCGAGCCGTTAAGATTTGGAAGAGAAACGGGCAGTAGGAAATAGAACGTAGAAGAGAAAGTTAGCACGAGAGTTTATAAGGAAATTTAAACTAGATAATATATATTAAATAAAATTTAAATAGCGTGAATAATAAGCGTAAATTGTCGTTTCTTTGTTCACAGAGAAATATATTTTCGTTTATCACCTCATACAATCAATACGAGATATTATAAAACGACAATTTTTGGTTTATAATGGTTTATATACGCTATATCCTACAGATATAAAGAAGGTTCACTAATGGAGTACGCTATGAGGAAAGAAAAACTACTACTGGATGTGGACAACAATATCAGTACAAAGACCCTGATAATGCTTATAGCAGCAGATTCATAAGAGGTATTCCAAAATTCATAAGAGATAAAATAGACATAGAAAATTGTCAAAAATCAACAGAATTAGTACAACAAATAAAAAAATGTGAAAATCTAGTAAATAAGAACAGTTTTACAAAAAAGAAATTTGAAGAAAAGAAACCGTGTAAGAATTATGAAAAACTAAACAAAGGCATTAGATATGATTCAGAGGACTCCTGTTGGTTCAAAAGGAAAATAGAAAGGAAACCAGAATAAATGGAAGTAATTCAATTATAGAAGTGGACCTATGCAAGGAACAAAAAAAACGAATAACCACACCATTGATCAAAGTAAAGATAGTATTAGAAGAGAAGTTAGAGGTAAACGAAACATATGACCGAGCTTCCCAAGTCTCTCTAATAAATTCGAGACTAGTCAAAATAAAAAAAAAAGAGACAAAAGATAAAAATAAAATATTTTTAAAAACGGTCAATGGTGTGACACAAACAAAAGGTTTAGTAACCATTAAAATAAAAATTTTCGATAAAGAAGAATACGTTGACGTATTTATCGTAGAAAGAAATGACTTTGAAGATTTTATTATTGGGTTGGATATGATAAAGAAATTCAAACTAACCCAAGATGAAAATCTACAAATATCTCGAAAAAGAGAAACACAGACAAAAGAAAATAAAAGTACATTGGATACAAAAAAAAAAATAAAAGAAGTTAAAATAAATTTTAACGAACATGTGAATGAGGACGAATTCAGATCAGATCTGAATCACTTGGACAATACAAAAAAAAACAAAGATAAAAAAACTTATAGAAAAATATAATTTTATATTTGCAAAAAACAAATATGATGTAGGCACCGTTTCGGACTACGAAGCGCGAATAGACTTACTGGTGGATAAATACTGCAGTAAGAGACCATATAGGTGCACTATAGAAGATAAAAAAGAGATAGAAAACCAAGTAGCAAAACTATTAGAAAATAAACTAATCGAAGAATCTTATAGTCCGTTTGCAGCACTAGTAACTCTAGCATTCAAGCAAGATGAGAACAAACGATCACGATTGTGTATAGACTTCCGCGAATTAAACAAGATAGTTACACCACAAGCTTAACCATTTCCATTAATAGAAGATTTAATATTAAAAGCAAGAAACTGTAAATACTTCACCACATTAGATATAAATTCCGCTTTCTGGTTAATTCCATTACGTATTGAAGATAGACAAAAAACTGGATTCGTTACACAAGAGGGACACTTCCAATGGACATGTCTACCGTTCGGACTAAAAACATCACCAGCCATTTTCCAGAGAATATTATCGAATATTCTAAGAAAGCACAAACTGAAAGATTTTTCAGAGAATTACATAGACGACATATTAATTTTTTCAATATCATTTGAAGAACACACAGAACACATAGAAAGAGTAATGAAGGCAATAGTAAACGAAGGTTTCAGACTAAAATTTAAAAAATGTACATTTGCAACAGAATCAGTGAAATATCTCGGACACATAATAGAGCACAATACAGTAAGACTAATAAAGGATAATCTAATTTCAATACGAAATTTTCCTACTCCAAAAACTCAAAAGAATATTAGACAGTTTCTCGGAAAAATAAATTTTTACCATGAATACATACCGAAAAGCTCAATACTGCTAGATCCATTACATAAACTGTTAAGAAAAAATGAAAAGTTTATATGGTCTGAAGAGTGTGAAAAATCTTTCACAAATATAAAAAAATTATTATGTTCTCAACCAGTGTTACAAATATTTGATAGAAATTTACCGGTAAGAATTTACACGGATGCATCACTGGAAGGCATTGGTGCAATATTTAAACAAATACAGAGTGATGGTAAAGAAAAGCCAGTAGCATATTTCTCGAAAAAACGAAAAGATTCATAAAAGAGAAAAAAGCAATTTACTTAGGAAGCCTGGCAATCAAGGAAGTGGTAAAGTATTGGCAACATTGGCTGATCGAAAGAAAGTTCACAATATTCACAGACCATAAACCATTAGAAGGTATGAACATAAAAGCTAGAACTATTTACAAGAACTTGGAGAATTAACGTACTATTTGTCACAATATGACTTTCAAATAAAATATATTCTGGGAAAAGATAACGCCGAAGCAGATAGTCTTAGCAGAAATTCAGTACTGGAACCATCCGAAAATACGAAAGACATACTAAAAATAGTTAATCTAATAGAAATAAAAGAGATAAAAACAGATCAAAAAGAAAATAGTACACTGTAGAGAACCAAAACAAAACTAATAGAAAAAGAGAGAGTATTCTATAAAAAAATTAGAAACAAAGAAAAAATAATCTTATCTAAGGAACTAAGCTTAAAATTAATTGAAGAAATACATTCTGAATGGTGTCATATAGGGATTAAACAAATGACAAACAGGATATCTCCTTATTATACAGCTAAAGGAATAACGGCAAATATAAAAAAAGTTTGCCAAAACTGTGAAATATGTATTAAGAACAAATCCAGGGGGCAAGGAAAATATGGACGGATGTCACAACTAGGACCGGCAACAAAACCGTTCGAAATCATGTCAATAGATACCATTGGAGGCTTCGGAGGACAAAGATCAACAAAAAGATACCTTCATCTACTGGTGGATCATTTTACAAGATACGCGTTCATGAGAACATCAAAAACCCAGAGTGCAACGGATTTCATCAAGTTGATAAGTGGAATACTAGAAACCGACAAAATAGGAGTGATCTTCGCAGATCAATACCCGGGAATAAACTCAAAAGAATTTAGGGAATTTCTTATAAAAAAGGTTTTTACGGCTGTCAATGCGCCCTTCTCCAACAGTCTGAACGAGAGACTGAATCAGACATTAGTCACACACACTCACAATACGTATACAGGACTCATAAAAATTAAAATATGGTTGAATATTAAAAACTTTTAAATGGATTGTTAAATATGTATAAAGAAAAAATTTTAAATGAAAAACTAATCTCTCATGCATTAATATCGAAAATATTAAAAAATTTAAACAAACAAACATATATGTATATGTATTATAAAAATGGTACGAGGTACTTAGCGAGAATTTATTAAAAATAAGGAAAAAAAGGAAAGATTTCCTTTTTAGAAAATTCGTTTAAAAAAGAAAAAAGAAAGCAGAAAAAAATTAATAAGTACGAGCTAAAAAGTAAAGCAGCAAGCGAGACTTAGTATTTGTGTAGTAGTATATAATGCATATATATATAACATTGTTACGTCGTAAGGACGCAACTACGAGAGTATTTCCAAATACGCGTATTGCACAGGATTAGAGATGATAGTCGATTTGCATGGAGAATTTCTCCCGTCTTTTACTTGTCCGCATAGCTATAGACCCAATAGTCGTGATGAAAAAGGGCAGCGGTACTAGGCTAGGATATCTTTGAAGGCTGTCAGCAAAATACTGCTCTTCGCATTCTTACAGATTAATGGGAGAATGCGCGTTCTTCTAAAGGATCCTGTAAAACTCGCGAGGTAAATGCATGATAATAAATATTGCGGCAATTGAAGCTATCATAGTATATTTGTTGAAATAGTATACAATCGTTGATACTCTTGTAGATTGATGTGTAGTTAGTTGTGTTGTTGCGTTTTAGGTTGTGGTAGATAACTCCGATTAGAACATAGCCAGTGATATTGGTAAGACTCGGCTGTCTTATTGATAAGTGAGAATGCTTTGATGCGACTGTCTCCAGATTTCTCTCGAATTATCGATGAAGGCATTAAAGAATTAGGAAAGAATTAGAGGAGTTTAAGTAAAATATCCACAGAAAGGTAAAGCAATATCCTTATTTATTATGGGCATGTTAAGATAATTCGTTGGAATGTTTAAACAATTCCATGTGTGCCTCTTTGTTCAAGTGATAGTATAGACCAGAGGATGTCAATGGATATTTCAAGTCTAGTCCCAGATAACCCTTGGTTCGTCGCGCCTAGGCATCCACTTTCATTATTTATTTATTGCCCGCCTCGACATATTATTGAAAACTCAGTACTTGACTAAAAGTGCCTAAGCTTGGACAAAGGTGGAAATGTGACTTTTATCTATGCGTTTTCTTAGCGAGTATCCTACGAGTTTTCAAGGACAGATATTTCTAATAGTGATACAAGGCCTTTAGGAGAAAGTACTTTGAACAATTGAGGGACACGTCAACAAACATATATAACATATATGTTTAATATATATATTCTTTGTAAGTGAACTACACAGTTTTAATGACACTCCGTGTTGCATTTCGCATATGATTGATGCCCGTTTTGTATTCCTCTTCGATAAGGAACAATTATGGACAATAGTCGGAGAGAGAGAGAGAGAGAGAAAGAAAGAGATAAAGAGGTAAATTGGTCGACACGACCGAGTTAATTAATACATTTAATTGACGTTTGTCTTCGACGTCACAACGCCACTCTTTTAATGAAGATTGTCGTTCGATGACAATTCTGGCATCATTGTTATAAATTACATAAATACTATTTTATATAATACAAAACATATGTATTTACCATGTATATATATATATATATAGGTATATATTTACCATGTATATATATATATATATATATATATATATATATATACCATATATATATATATATATATATATATATATATATACCATATATATATATATATATATATATATATATATATATAGGTATATATATACCATATATATATATATAAGTAAATTTACGTAACTAATCATATCAATAAGAAAAGTTCACTAGAATTCGAGAAAGTTTGTATCGATTTACTGGAAGACAAATAAATGATTTTAAAATTTATATTATTTGTAAAGTCGATTAACAAGTACACACAATATGTTTACATAAATATATACGTATCGCACAACACCTCTGCGTACGTACGTAAGTACTTATGTACGTTGATCGAAATTGAAGAACGTAGAAAATTGAAATATTCGATAACACTGCTTATGCCGTAACGAAATACGTCGGCCATGTTGAAGAAAAAGATAGGTAAACAAATATGGAAAGGAAAGGAGTGGAGTGGTGGCGATGATGGTGAACAATACGGGTCATATATGCGGGTCAACCGGAAACTGCATTGTAATTTCTGCTGATGTGTCATATCGTTCATTATGCCGAAGGTATTAGAATAGTGGTTTACAATGAAAGTGAATTAAACATAGCGGATTAACGAATTCAAAGAAAAAAAAAATCAAATTGGAACAAAATGACAACAGAACGAATCCACGTCTGACATCGCCTGTGGGTACATTTTTTTTATCAATTTTCCTTCTTTTTTTCTTCAGTCACCGATCGATAATTAATATTTTTTTTTTATATATATTTTCATATCGTAAAAGAAAAGTCAGTAAGTGCTTACTCGCTCACGTATATTTTTTTTTCTTCTCGTATATCTCTGATCGATAAAATAATTTTATTTTTCTCTCTTTCTCATGAGGTTTATTTCTACATTTATTTTAAATACCTCATTATGCTAATTCTGCTTAATATGTTTACCTTTGAAACGAATCGTTGATTCCGCTGATGCAATTAGAGAGCAAGATGGAAGTAGAAGAAAAGAAAAAAGAAAAAAGAAAAAACATGAAAGAAAGAAAAATAGAGAGAGAGGGAAAGAGGGAGTGAGGAAGAGAGAGAGAAAGAGTGGGAGAAGGAGAATGAGAATTTATATATGAATATGCAGACACATTTACATAATATATATGTAGATACACTTATGATATATACATGTTTATATATATATTTATATTAAAAGATATTAAAAGATATTAAAAGATATTTATTGTAAATTGAATCAAACATAAATTTTATGTTAATTTGTGATAAGAATTAGCTTTAACTATTTTTTTTTCATAAAATGGACTTGTTCTATTTTCAAAATCAACGGCTAATATATTCATTTTCCCATAAAGGCGTCCTGCCATCGTTCAAGATCGAATTAATATTCTACGATGGAATGTTGTAATGGTGACCTACCTCTCGAAGAGATATATTCTGGTATACGACATTCTCTCTCAATTCGTATAGTTGGTAAGGTCGAGCACGCTCAATTTGGTAATCTAATTCATAAAAATGCTTACTTATTTGGCGAAGTCTAGAAACAAGCTGAGATTGTTTTAAAATCTTTAGAATCCATTAGAATCAATTGGTTGAACTAGATGACCCCAACGAGAATCGATATTGGCTAAAAGTATGTACATACATATTCAAGATCTCATCTATAAATAATCTCTTTATTAATATTTAACTATTATTTAATATTTTTCGAGTATGATAATTGTGATAATAAAATTATGATAAAAAGGAAAAAAGAAAAAAATTTTATTTTTATATGCCAACAGATTAAGAGGAGCATTTCGGAATGATTGGAGTAAAGTTTTCAAGGACGCTAAACAATGGGTACAAGAGGTGATAGCTAATGATAACAATAGATTAATAAATAGATATCATATATTAATTATAATAAAATTAATTACATATGTATGTATCTTTTTTTATTATTTTTGTGTCTGTTAATTCAGGTCAGTAAATTGCGAGGAAACGTGATAAAAATTTGGTGAATAAGTATTGACACTGGAAAGATTAGGAACGATATATAATCGACATCTCGCCATTATTGGGAACATTTGTGTTCCAATTTGCGCGCTGAGGCTCCCTCAAGATTAGTAGCAGTCATTAATTTTCAATCCTTTGCTGCAAAGAAGTTAGAAAGGAAGTCACATAACGTTGAAAAAGTTGGATTTGCCAATAAACTCATAAACAGAATCGACACTAATATGCTGGCATTGATAACGAAATGAAAGTTGTTATTGATCTTGCTAAAATATCGACAGCCTGTACGAGCGAAAAATTGGATAGTTCTTTATCGCGGATACGAATTAATTAATTATTTTTAACTAAAATTTTAAGAATCAATAAAGTTTTGTTTATAATCGTTTTTCAATGTCGTAGGAGTTAATACGGCTAATATAACTTGACCGAAAAAGCACAAGGCAGTGGATATTATCACGTTAATTGGAATGATAAACAAAATTTTTCTTTTTCTTATCAGGAATGGTCACAAGTAGCAAGAATATTAGACGGTTTACTTCAAGATGGTGCTTGTGGATATTTCGACGAATTTAATAGTCTCGAAGAAAAAACATTAAGTGCTGTAGCGATAATGATCAGACCTCTTCAAGAAGCTATAAGAGACGGATTCAGTCAAGTTGTACTTGACGATCGAACAGTCAATCTCGATACAAACTTTGCGTATTTATCACAATGAATCCAGATGGTAATGAATATGATGGACGTTATAGATTTCCAGATAGCTCAACTGTTCAGACCAATTAGCATAGTTCATCCTGATAAATTTGATATCATCAAAAAGTTTTTAGAATGCGCTGGCTTTTTGGAATCCTCTATGCTTGTCAATGGTATAGGTTTTGTCGAAACCTATGAAATATCTCAAAAATTATATTCGAAACAGTTTTACGATAGAGACCTTAGAGCATTGCGATCGATAATCGATGCTATTTCACCGGCTAATCATCTCAACAAATCATATAGGTATTAAAATTAAAAAATTAATTATTATATATTAAATATTTCTAAATGTATAAAAATATTTTTTTTTAATTAATCAGCCTATTGATCGCGATAAAAGATTCAACATTATTTAAATAAACTGAGAACGACGCCAAAAAATGTCTCTATTTGTAGGTTGAAGTCTTCCTAATACAAATGATTTGTTAACCAAGGTGTTCAACGAGATAATAGTCTTATTAGAACTTAGCAAGTTTGGAAATTACACCAAAAATATCGTAGATCAGGGTTTACAATTAAGCGGTCAATTAAAAAGTAGAACAGGCGTTGTGATTGTTGTCCTACTTCAAAGACCCACAGCAAAAAGATGACCATTAGATAACTATTAACTGAGGCTTTGTTGAAAATTGGAGGACTAGTAGATCAGTATCTTATCTATCCTGGTGCATTGTCAAAATCAAGACTTTTGGGACGCATTAGGAAATAAAGTTTCATCCTAAAGGAAATAAATTTTCATCCTAATTAGTAATACAAAGACAAAAATAATATAATTATGAATTATTATTAATTTTTTTTATTTTCCAAGAGAATGGAAAGAAAGATTATTATCGAGCACTGTAATAGCAGCCGGTGAAATTTAAATTTGGATCATTTTTAATGGCGACATTGAACCAAAATGGTCAGAAGCATTCAACTCTGATTTCAATGATAATAGATTGTCAACATCTCTTAATGGCGTTGGTGTCATACTCGGAAATGGTACAAAGTCGAGTAATCCAAAATATATATCTTTTATTATCAACACCATTAATATATTAATTGATTATAAAAATATATATATATACAGATTCATATTCGAGACGCAAAATTTAGCAAATGCAAGTCCAGTTATGATTTCGCAATTACGACTCGTCCATCTTGGAACGATTAACCTGGATTCACTTCCGCTT